>NW_028138887.1:0-170581 GCF_964270905.1 Leucopleurus acutus | reverse complement strand
GATGATTTTCAAGTGACTTACTTGGTAGTACTCACGAAATTGGGGGTTAACAATTGCTTAAGAAAACAAAGAGAATTGATTTTAAATAAAGTACTTACTGTGTGAACTATCTGTTCAGTAGCTCATGTTAAACGGATGTTTATAATCCCCACTGGACAACCAACTACTTTTTTGCAAATGGCAATGTGAATTGCTCTCGCATAAACTATAGCAATGACCACCTATCTAATTTGTTGTCCAAACCAGAAATGTTCTAACAATACTGGTGTCCTAATAAAAATAAGCACGAAGGGAACACACACTGGGTGTCTCCCGTGTGCCCGTGCATGCATCTATATCTCACTGAACCCCCATAACAGCCCCCAAGAGAGGGACTCTGAGTGTCCCCATGCTGCTTGTGGAGAAACAGGCACAGGAAGGTTCAATAATCTATCTACCTTATATCACACAGAGGGTGGGAAAGCCCGTTTTTAAACCACCTGCCTCCAATTCCAGGTGCTAGGAGCCAGACTCAGCCTACAGCTCTCTTCTGCTCGCCTGGAGGTGAAACAAGGTGTCATGATTAGTCAAATCCCGGTCTTCACTCATCAAGGTAGCTTGAACACCTGCACGTCCTCCAAGTAGCATGTAGCATAAGCAATAAGATGTTTGCCCCGTGATCCTCCAGGAACTTGGAATCAGCTGTGCCTGGTTAGGCTGAGCTGGTTTAGAGTGGAGAGGACCACCGATCTTCCACCCGGGCAAGTGCCTTTTGACCTCCTGCCATCAGAGGGCCGAAAACTCCAGCCTGAGAATGTGCTGAGGCCTGTAGCCTAGTTAGGCCAGCTCAGAACAATGATGAGCACACGTTTTTCCAATCACCTTTCCTCATGCTCCCCATGCCTCATACTGCCCTGCTTCTTTATTCTTTATCCCACAGATACCCAAAGCCCCTTGCCTTTGGGGAGGCGGATTTGAGACCTATTGTCACGTCACGTCCTCGCTTGGCTGCCCTGTGAATAAACCTCCTCTTTGCTGCAAACCTCAGCATTTCAGTGTTTTGGCTTGCTGCGCCTCAGACGGAATGGTTGGGAGCAGTGGTACAGGACCCTTGCATGTGAGGGAAGCTGGTTCCTAGTAGTCACATTGCGGATGTTTTCTCCTCTCGGGGTGGGGGTGGGGCAGACATCCTGCTCTTCCAGAAAGGGAGAAACACAGGTGCCAAACCCTTGCCCTCAGCGTCACCCTCACCTAGGAGCTTGTTAGAAGCACAGAATCCAGGCCCCACCCAGAACTACTGAATACCAGCCTGCATTTAACAAGATCCCCAAGAGAGGCATACCCATATTAAAGTTGGAGAGGCACCAAGCTGTCATCGTCTTCTCCGCAGCTAATGAAAACGAAGCAAAGATTCATCCCGAGCCGACTCTGCCTCAGTCACCTGGATATCCCATGAGCTCATTTAATCCTCCCCAGAACCTGCAAATGAGACTGAGGGTCAGAGTGGTCTAGCACCCAAGGTTCCATAAAAGAACACGACCAAGGCTCACTGGAGCCCAGACTTCCAAAAAAGAAGGCCCCTGAGCACAGCATGGCACCACCACAGCCCAAACCGTGGGCCTGGAGGGTAGGCCAGGCTCCCCACGCAGAGTTCACACCATTCGACAGATGCCCACAGCAGACCACAAGGCAATAATGAGAAGTAACTTCTGATTGTGGAATCTCTGAATTTTGAGATTTAAAGAAAAAAATCTGTTTTCAGGGGATGGTTAAAACAGTTCTACCAAGGAGTAAAGAGAGGGCATCTCAAGGCTCCTTCTGGACTAAGAATTTAATGCCTACTTATTGAGAAATGCTCCGTGCATTTGCTCAGCCCTACGTCAAGATGAAGTTCTCTGTGCCCTAGAAGCTTAGGTTCTAAAAAGGCCACAGAAATGGGTGAGACCTAAAAAATGCCAGAACAATGCAACGGTCTTAATCAGACTGTCTTTGCTTTGCCTTGCTTACAAGTCACTGACTTTAAACTGAATATGGTGTCATGTCTTTATGTTTCTTGAAGCTTTGTTTTTTCAAAAGATCATATAAAGATTTTCTACCATGGTAAGACTTTTATATTGTATTTTTCTTAAACTGGACTGTGGTACATTTGCCCTCCATCAGATGATTGCTTATAACTCACCTTGCTTTATTAAGAATACCGCTAGAGGCTTCTATGTGCCTACTAAAGAAAATACAATTTCAGGCCCATTGAAACCAATGAAAATCCAAGATTTCAGAGCACAAGATAATGAAAATTCTCTCTATCCGCGTCTCTTACTGCTTTTAATCTGCTAACAGTCCCTAAGTGTGTCAGATGAAAGGTACTGTCGCGGGAATTGACATCATTAACAGCATTCCATACAGGTAAGTCTTGATTGTTCCAATTTCTCAAAAAGTTGGACATATTTACTGCCTCTATGACATCTCTAGGGTGTGTGGAAGAAATAAAAAAGAGGGCTGTACAATGTATTTCTCCAAATATACACACAAATAGTTTGCACATACAAACAGGGAAACCTTATAAATAATGTATGGGGAGCAAAGGATTGTCGGTAACGGAACTACTCATTTCGAAAGACAACACTGTCACCAAGTGTCCCCTCACCAAAACTGACTGGGAATTTTTGGGGGCCACCAAACCAGAGATGGAGATTTTCAGGCACATTCTTGCCAGAAGAGAGAGCCTAGGGCATAAACCACTCAACTTGTTGGCACGAATGCCAGGGCAACCCAAGCAAGGGGATGTACAAGCCTACGTGACGCTTGGAAGTAGGAAGCTTTGGGGGACTACACCTGGGCTGGTACTGGCCTCCCTCCCCAAAGGGACAAGGAGAGCAGAAACCTGGATGGAGTCAAGACAGAGAACAAAGCAAGGCAAGGCTGGGTATGGAGCAACGTGTGGATCCAGGAGCATGTGTCTCAGAACTGCCGGGGCTCTGCAGACCAGCTGCATCCCCATTCTCCTTGACCCTCATGGGTATAATGAACTCAGGATGGGCGCATCCCGGCTGCCAAGTCACTTCCACCTGTCCATGGAGTTGACAGTTACTTGCTCACAGTGAACCAACCTCCCTGGACCTAACAGCTACCGCAGGAGGCGGTAGTGGAGAACAAGGTGACGACAACGACCAGATGCGAAGGAGCAAGAGACGTTCAGCGGACCGACTGGGTGGACTGATGGTGTGGGGTTAAGTCTGCAGAGCTAAAGGGGCCAGATGTAGAAAAGGGAAGGGGAACCATGAGGATATGGTCAAGCCCCATCGTATGGATATTTCATCCATATGTTGTATGCAAATCCCATTCAATTTGCTCTGAGTGAACAAGAGAGAACTAAATTATCCTTTAAACCATGTCAGTGACTTTATTTACCATCTCATTTGATGAGCTCATAGCCCAGGGGCAGAGGGAAATGGGAGCTGTGAGTCTGCCATCTCTCAGGAAGTCTCAGGCCTCAGAGGCCCCTCAGAGCCAAACTATCTCACCTTTTGCACTTTTCAAGCAACGTTATTCCTAAGTGCGAGTCACCCTCTTCATCAGGTTCTCCAAGAAACAGCAATCTCTCCCAATGAGAGAGGAAATATGGGCTACTTTGGCTTGCTGAGGCACAATATGTAGGTCTCCAAAATGGTACCTGCCTGGGGATTTTTCAAGAAAATTAAGCATCCGTGGTGATTTGTTTGTCTTCACATAACGTATGACCCAGATGTGCTGAGAAATAAGAAAAGGACGAACGAATCAAGGGTGGCTGATCCAAGGAGGCAAGGGGCAACTTCCACAGCCTACGTGGAAAGCTAGAGGGAGGGAACATCCAGCTGGTGGGAGCTGAAGACAGGGGCCAGTCCTCCTTGGGCTCGGGATGCCACCCCCTCTTCCTACATCTTCACGCTCTCCTTCTCTGTTGGCCCCTCCCAGCCATATTAAAGAGCCACAAGGAAATGCTCTCCTCCATTCCATTCTCCTGTCCTCCTATCCACCCCTCCCTTCTTTCCCTTTGCCATCAACTTCTTGACTTGCCCCCCATTTCTCCCCTCCCATCCACACTGCGGTCTGGTTTCTGCCCCACTACTCTCGTGAAACTGATCTCCTTGAAGCCCCCAATGATTTCTCCGTTGACAAGTCCAGGGCACTACTTCTCAATCCTTATCTTTGTGACCGCCAAGCCGAGTCAGATCTTAAACAACGTCTCTGTCTTGAGAATCTCTTCCCTTGGCTTCCGCGCCACCTTTCCTTTTCTTTCCATGAGACCGATCACAACCAGTGCTGCAGATTCCATCGAATTAAGGAATGCTGTTGCCTACATGTGCGAATGAGCTCAAGTGAGTAAAGTACTGAAGTAGAGGACACCTAAAGTGAAACGTCTTCATGAATGTCCACGTGGCTGAGCAGCAAGCTAACCTTTCCTACATGTGCTAAAGAAGAAGAGTTGGGTTTTATTTTATTTACTTTTCCCTGGACTGTGTTGAATGACTATCATCTACAAGTTCAGGCTACTTTTGGCTGAGGATTAATGCACTGGGAGAGCTGAGAGAAAACTGAACAATAGAGCTGTCTTTTTCTTGACCAGTTCACCTTAGTTGCCCAAACTCTAAGTCTTTCCCGAATTCTTTCTCCTTTTTATTGTAGTAAAAGGAACATAACACAAAATCCACCATTTGGATCATTTTACAATTCACCGTACCATTCAGTGGAATTTACTACTGTCACAATGTTGTGCAACTATCACCACTGCCTAGCTGCAAAACATTTTCATCAACCAAGAGGAAACCTACACCCATTTTAAGGAGTCATTCCCTATTTCCCTCTCTTCCAAACCCCTGGCAACCACTAATGTAGAATCTTTTCTGTGTGTATGGATTTGCCACTGCTGGACATTTCATATAAATGGAACCATACAATATGTAGCCTTTCATGCCTGACTCCTTTCAATTAGTTGCATCCATCATGTAGCATGTATCAGAAATCCACTCACTGTTATGGCTGAATCCTTCATACCCTTTGAATACAAAATTAAAACTACGTTGAGAGTGAAGCTCTGTTTTAATGGCACATCTATTAGGCCAATTCATTGAAAGAAGCTGAAGATGGAGATATTGTTGTGAAATGATAATCGTTGAGAAGCCTCAGCCAATTGGATAACGAAAAGTTTGGGAAATGTTGCAAAAAATTATCTGCTTTATGTTAAAAGCCTATTAAACAAGGATGCAGGAGATTGTCTTTTTCTTGCAGGTAACTTAAATGAGGCAGAAAGAAATAACTGCCCTTTAGAACACATTTTGAAAGGATTCCATTTATTCTTAATAGACGAATGGGAGTACAGGAAGTTCACATCCAATATGGACTCCCTGTCCAAACACTGTTTATCGTTCTAGCCACCACTATCGAATTATATTTCTTGAGAGTAAGGCAGCTCAATTCCTGCATATTACTTTCTAAAATTCATCCATCAAATCCATTAATACAGTATAAACAAGAGTTGTTCAAGTTTAAGTGCGCTTCAAATATCAGGTATAAAGAACCCCCAGTAAGAAAAAGAATCCTATATCTCTTGCCAGAATGTGGTCAGCTCTGGGGCGCTCTGCTAGCTGAAAGACACATTCATTATTAAGGGGATAGAGGCTGTTTAAGTGGGATGAGAGCCAAAAAATTTTAACTACATATATGTGTTAAGAACAGTGCTGGGTTATCTCATATTCTATATCAGTCAAGGCTCACCGTTTTACATACGTGAAAAGCAAAGTTAAAAGTGTATTAGTAGGGCTTCCCTGTTGGCGCGGTGGTTAAGGATCCACCTGCCAGTGCACGGGACACACGTTTGAGCCCTGGTCCGGGAAGATCCCACATGCCACGGAGCAACTAAGACCATGTGCCACAACTACTGAGCCTGCGTGCTAGAGCCCGTGAACCACAGCTACTGAAGCCCACGCACCTAGACCCCGTGCTCAGCAACAACGAGAAGCCACCACAATGAGAAGCCCGCGTACTGCAACAAAGAGTAGCCCCCGCTCACCGCAACTAGAGAAAGCCCGCGCACAGCAACGAAGAGCCTAGGCAGCCAAAGATAAATAAATAAATACGTCTATTTTTAAGAAAAGTGTTTTAGTAACTTACTAAAAGGCACGCAACCAGTAAACGTGAGCAAGAATTCAATCCCAAATCTGTCACACTCAAGTTTAAGCTAATACTTGAGATTAATAAAAACGGCACTAAATTAAAAGTTCAGAGATATTTTTTATTTCATACTTTCACTAATGTTCTTTGGAGATAAATCATGTCATTTATATGGGCCTTAGTTTTCACAACTTTAATAGTTGGAAGCTTGACTAGATGATCTGTATGTAGTCTTCCAATTCTAAAATGTTCCACTAATTTGGACTGTTACAATAATTGCCCTTGCAATACATGCATGTTGCCACCAAGTAGCAGTAGAGACTACTAGTTCCTTTTTTACCCCTAGTGGGGGTGCATTTTGACAGCAGACTTATCCGTCAATAGTACAACCTGTTAGTATAACTATAAGATAACAAAATAATCTGGCATTCTTTCCTGTAAAAGAGAAGCTTTACATTGTGTCTGTGAATCATACCAGAATCACCTGCAGGTTTTTAAATACAGAGGAAATCCTGAACCCATTGAATGAGACTCTTCAGAGACAGGACTTGGGCATCTGGAATTTTGGGTTCCCATCATTTTTATATTTTATTTCATTTCATTTTTGCCGATGTACAATATTTGTCACATCCTTTTGAATCTTTAAAACTTTCTTTTTGTTTTAAATGTTAGAATATTCCATAATCTTCACCTACTTTTCATAAGGTGTTATCTGTTATGTTTATTCGATCTTGTGCGTCTCCTGGTTAAGACTTCTTTCTTTCCTTTTTTTGTTTTTTTCGGGGCCCTGCCTCATGTCTTGCAGGATCTTAGTTCCCTGACCTGGGATTGGACCCCAGGGCCCCAGCAGTGAAAGCGTCATGTTCTAAATACTGGACCACCAGGGAAGTCCCAAGATTTCAGTTTTAAATGACTTCTTTCCCCACTCTAATTCATTCCTGGGATCAGTTTCATGTTTGGACATTAAAGCAACCTTGCATTGCCAGAATAAAGCTACTTTGATTCTGATATATGATTGTTTTACATACCATGGATACAGTTTGTGCTTCTCTTTACACATTTTGCATGCATATTCAAAGGAGAAACTGGCCTGTGATTCTATTCTCGTAATATTCTTTATAGATTTTTTGTTGCTTTTTTAAGATTCTATACTTTATGTTTTATTTATTTATTTTTGGCTGTATTGGGTCTTCATTGCTGCATGCGAGCTTTCTCTAGTTTCGGCGAGCGGGGGTCTATTCTTTGTTGCGGTGAGTAGGCTTCTCATTGCAGCCTTCTGACCCCATGGGCTTCTGACCCCATTCGTCAGTGCTACTTCAGGTCCTCACCCCTTCCCTTCTGACCCTGGGCGGTGAAATCCTCTTTCTTCGGCTGGCGTGCGGCAGAAAGTCAATGAGGCAAGAGTAGGTTTGGAGTATCCAAGGAGCAGAAAGGATGTCAGCATGTGGAAAACAGAGCGAGCAAATTGGAGAGGAGAACGAAACAGTCAGAGAGGAAACAGAGGCCCAGATTTCTAGGTCTGTGGAGGCACTCTGAGGACTTTGCATTTTCTGTGAAGAAGCCA
The DNA here is from genome assembly GCF_964270905.1 of Leucopleurus acutus. Lineage (NCBI taxonomy): Eukaryota > Metazoa > Chordata > Mammalia > Artiodactyla > Delphinidae > Leucopleurus > Leucopleurus acutus. The sequence continues at coordinate 162,891 of NW_028138887.1, read as the reverse complement.
CTGAAGAAATTTGAGTGACATGATCTGACTTATGTTTTAACAAGATCTCTCTGGATGCCATGCTGATTAGAGACTGTAGGAGAGCAAGGACAAGCCCCAGAAGACCAACAGTTGATTCAAAGAAATGATTACTCAAACATGGTCCCCCTCCTCAGTGAACACGCAGAGCAGCAATTGGCAAATAATGCCCACGAATCAAATCAGGCTCTCAGCCTGGATCTGTGGGACTGTGAGCTAATAATGGTTCTCACGTTTAGAAAGCTTGTTGAAGAGGAAAGAGGAGGAGAAGCTACAGAAACTGTATATGGCCCACAAAGCCTAAGATATTTCAAATCCAGAAAATGCTTTCCAACACCTGACGTAAAGCATGTGGCTGGTAGGAGGTCCTCAACCAAATTTGGAAGAGGAATACATGAGTCAGTTAGTTCCTGAAAACACTGTAAAGTGATAGGTGTCAAGAAACATTTACCCCTTCACCCTTAACCTTCACAAATGATGCCAGTTCCATTGAGCTATTGAAAAATACATTCTGGCTTTCAGAAAAATAACCCAGAGGACATTTTCTCACATACGCAAGGTCATAAACAACTGTCAAGTGAAGTTGAAATAGCAACAAATCAAATAATAACAAAAAACATTTTGACTGATTTTTAAATCTTAGAAAGCATTTTCATGTTCATTATCTAATTTAATCCTCAAATCAACGTCATGAGATAGTTATTATTTCCCCATTAGAAATGACCACATATGAAATCCTTAGTGATTGCTCAACAAAAGCTGAAATCTTGAGTGTTACATCTATTAAGGCCATGGTTGGGTGTTTTCCCATGGGAACATTGGATGCTAAAATCCACAGGGATTTTCAGCTCAAGATGGCAGACTAGGAAATATATTTACTTTCTGTTCCTCCTGAAACCATATCTAAATAAAACTGTAGAAATACCAAAATTAATCAACCAATAAAAGCCAAGATATTCTGGAAGTCGTCAACCACAGAAAGATTTCAACACATGTCGAGAAGGCAAGCAATGAAATGGAGGAGCCATGAATGAAATAATGAAGAAAAAAAGGCTGAACCTAAGTAAGGTCTGCACAAAGTCACTCAGCTTTTGCTGAGCTCTGGTTATAGTAAAGGGCAGAGGAAAGAAGAGGGGCTGAAAACAAGGAGACAAACGTCATTTTAGGAAAAACACTTCATTTAATGAGCTCCAGGGAACACTCAGCCTGCTGCCATACTAACTCATGAATTACAATGGATTGTTGGTAAGCAAGACAAGAAAACAGGGAAGAAACAAAAGAAACAAAAATCAAGACACTGTTTCTAACTGGACTCTTCTCAAATGAGATCGAGGAATTATGGTTCAATGCCACAGCTGTAAATCATTTCTGCTCTTGGAGAGGTTACAAAGGGCTTATAATATTTCCCTTGTTTTCAGACAGAATTTAGGTCTGAGCAAAAGCTTTTGTGTCCTCCAACCCCAAAATTTATTGGGGATGGAAGCCCAGATTTGCTGGGACATACCATAAAAAGAATCTCAAGAGCAGAGGGTCAAACTGATTTTGGAATATATGAATTATGCCCAGTATGAGTTTCAATAGGTTTATATATATATATACATTTTTACTGATCTATATGATTTTGGGTTCTGAAACTTCTACATGTCACATGCGTGATACATAACAGACAATGTCAGCCCCAGGAGGGAGAAAACACTCCAATGAAGCAAGCCAAAGAAACAAGTTTTAAGCAAGGTCAAGTGATGTGTAGACCAGGATTGTTCAATTCCTACCTGTCATGCTGAAGCTTCCAGCTCCTGAATAACAACACATGCTTCCCTTGTCCTAGACAGCCAAGAGTACGTCTCCTCTCTTGGGCATAAGAATCCCTAGAGTTACATATGGGTAGTAAAGAGTGGACCCAGCTGTCATACTCACAATGACCAAATTGTGTTGATCGTACTTTATACCAATACATCGCTCCACGCTGAAGTTGCAATAAATGATATATTTGCTTTCTAGACATGAATGAGACGCCTTACTGGATATAATCCAGGAAGGCCAGAGAAGCTGGCTTCTAATCCATATGGAACAATTCACTGGTGAATTTCTTTCAGGATAGACCATGATTTATCTAGAATATCATCTTTACATATCTGGATCCTTCAAACTAGACAAAGGGAAAATACGGGCTTCAAGCCTCAGTTAGAAATATGGAATGGTGCCATGCTGACAACTGGTGCTCCCTGACCTGTATCTTCTGAGATTAGAACACAGTGTGGTGGATGACCAATTCATGCGTTGAACAAAAGAAGACCTCCTACAGGGCAGTGTAGCTGTTCGTTACAGGTATGGCACTTAGGGCTAAGTACCATAAGGACTACAAGAAAAAAAGAAAAACAAGTAACACATGAAGCATATACGATAAGGAGGCACCACAGTCCAGAGCACAAGCTCTGGAATCACACAGGCTTGGATTGAATCCCGGCTAAGCCACTACCATCTATATACCCTGAAGGACAGGCCAAGGTTTAAATGTTCTTTTACCAAATTTCAAAACAGAAGTGAAGAAAGAACCTATCTGCCAGGAAGGGACATCGTGGGCTGCAGCATCCAGTCGGATCAGGGCTCTGCATCTCCTGCTCAGAAACCTTGGCCACCTGGCTCATGGTGATGCTGGCAGCTGAGCAGCCCTGGAGAAGGCGATCCTGTCTCCAGGTCTCGCAGAAGAGCTGGGGAGGTCTGCGGACGAGGTGGCCCACACCCTGGTAAGCTCTGGCTGCCTCCTGCCCTCAGGTCTGAGCAGGCTCTGGCCTCTGGGCCCCGTGGTGGGGAAGGCCTGGCCGATACATACGCAGGGCTGAGGGGCCTGCAGAGCCAGTCGCCAGGCAGGGTGAGCTCTGGAGGAGGCTTCCACAGTCCCCAACAGTCTCCGCATGGTGGCCCATCTGGTGCCAAACACCTGCCACCCACAGCCAGAAGTCCCAGCCACTAGAAAGTCCAGAAGGGGCCCTGCCCTTTGCCTTTGGGCCGGGGTTAAGCCAGCAGCTGGGCTTGCATGTGACCCCTGCATCACCCCCTGCCCCGCCTGCACTTTCTCTGTGACACGTACAATGGATATGTCATAAAGCCAGGCAGAGCCAGTGCTATAAATTCAGAGGAGTTAGAATCTAGGAAGAGGCTCTCCCACTTTCATTCTCTGCTCTCAGATAAGGCAGGCAGTACCTCTAATATGGAAGCTATGGACACCACACCTCCTTCACACGCTGTCCTCTTCCATTCTGCTCCTGTTTTCCCCAGCACCCCATTTACGGCCCTGGTGGGCATCGGTGCTTCAGCAGGAAGCACGTCAGACCCCGAACCTATGGACACCACACCACCTTCACACGCTATCATCTTCCATTCTGCTCCTGTTTTCCCGACCACCCCATTTACGGCCCTGGCGGGCATCGGTGCTTCAGCAGGAAGCACGTCAGACCCCGAACCTATGGACACCACACCACCTTCACACGCTGTCATCTTCCATTCTGCTCCTGTTTTCCCGACCACCCCATTTATGTCCCTGGCGGGCATCGGTGCTTCAGCAGGAAGCCCGTCAGACCCCGAACCTATGGACACCACACCACCTTCACACGCTGTCATCTTCCGTTCTGCTCGTGTTTTCCCGACCACCCCATTTACGGCCCTGGCGGGCATCGGTGCTTCAGCAGGAAGCACGTCAGACCCCGAACCTATGGACACCACACCACCTTCACACGCTGTCATCTTCCATTCTGCTCCTGTTTTTCCCAGCACCCCATTTACGGCCCTGCCGGGCATCGGTGCTTCAGCAGGAAGCCCGTCAGACCCCGAACCTATGGACACCACACCTCCTTCCCACGCTGTCATCTTCCATCCTGCTCCTCTTTACCCCAGCACCCCATTTATGGCTTAGGCCGGCACTGGTGCTTCAGCAGGCAGCACCTCTAACACCAAAGCTATGGACACCACACCTCCTTCCCAGGCTGTCATTTTCCAGTCTGCCCTGTCTCCAATAGAACCACTACCCATTTCACACCGCTGTTCCAAGTTCTGGGAACACACCACCCAGTGATAGCAATGCCTCAGCCCATGCCTCGACTCATTTACCTGCAACGTGAGCCAACAGATAGACCAACACTTCAAAGTTATGACAGAATGTTGAGTAAGTTATACGCTTGGAATTTCATTTATTATTATTAACAAGCACAACTGTAGTGCTTAGACTATAACAAGTACTATTCTAAGGGCTTACCAAATATTAACTCACTTATTCCTCATAATGGCAACCCTAGATGTAGGGAATATTCATAATGTTCACTCTTCTGGGGGCAACTGAGGCCCAGAGACGTTGAAGAGCTTGCCTAATGCCACACAGTAAGTAGGTGGCAAAACCCGGGATTAAAACCAGACCGTCTAGACTTTCATCACTTTGCTGTGCCACCGTACTATAAGTTGTGGTTAGGGAAGGAACTAAATTGACAAGACTCTGAACTAAAAGGAGAAGGGAGAAATGAGAAAATGAGTGATCCTAGAAACTAGAGTAGAGTTAGGCTCAGCAATTTCTGGTGATGAGACCCGGAAGAACAAGAACTTGGTTGGAATATTAACTTGGGGTAGTATCTGAATCCATGGAGAAATGGTTTTGTTTTCTGTAAAATTTAGAAAGGTCAGTTGGATGAAGATTAATGAAGACAAAAGTAGAAAGGAAAAGAAAAAGGTGCCTTAAGGGAGACATAACCGCTTCCCTCTACGTACCCACAGTTGGGGTCCTGTGGGAAAGGATGGAGCTCTCTCTACCGGGTTGGTCACCAGGCTGAACAAGGAGAAACATGGCAACCATTGTACTGGTTTTGATGATCTCTCAAAACCAAGGCTTCAGTTTCCAAGAACGACCTACGGTAGCATAACTAGTGTGTGTCACACATGCCACTAAGTGTGTTTCCAGTCACACATTTTAATTGGAGAACTACTTCCTATGAGGTAGGCATTAGTTCCCTATGGCTGCTGTAACAAATGACTACAAATGTGCTTGCTTCTAACACAACACACTTATTTTCTTATGGTTCTGCAAGACAGAGGTCCAAAACCAGTTTCCCTGGGCTGAAACCAGAAGTCGACAGGGCCATCCATCCTCCTTCTAGAGGCTCTAAGCGAGAATCTGTTTGTTTCCTCGCCAGCATTCCTTCACTTCTGGCCACATCAATGCAACCCCAACTTCGTCATCACATTCTCTTTGGAGTACAAATTCCCTCTGCCTCTCTCTTACGAGAACACCAGTGGTTATATTTGGGCCCATCCAGGTAGTCCAGGAGAATCTTCCCATCTGAGAACCATTACTTTCATCCCACTGGCAAAGTGCCTTCTGCCATTTAAGGTCACATTCACAGGTTCTGGAGAGTAGAATGTGGACATTTGGGGGCAATGGTATTATTCAGTCTACGACAAGGTAGATACTATTATCTTTCTCAGACGTAGGAAATGACGTTTAGGGAAGTAGTTTGTCTCAGGTCTACAATTTCCAGAGTAGAGACTTAAATTCTGCCACTGACACTTTAGGACACACCCTAAACAACTTGAATCTGTGTCCTTAACTACTGCATAATCCTTGGTTAAGAGTCACACTTAGGTATCAAGACCCAATTGAATGCAACACAAGTACTGTCTCCTCTTTCACTATGTTTGCCTGGTGTACTGATGAATCTTGCCCAGAGCAGAAGAGTTCAGAAAATTGTTATGCAGGTTTACGAAGAGAAAGCATTTACTGTTTGACGTGCCCGGAGTAACGGAAGGCTTTTTCAAATAAAATATGCCACCAAAGAGTCAAGTGTCACAACAGAGGTAACCCCGTGGGAGTCACGAGACTAAAATTATCTCCAATTGTGCAGGAGAGAAAAGTTTCACTGAAGGCAGGTGTAGTTCAGCCAAGCCCTACAGCACAGAAGTAGGAATGTGGGTATGTACGAATGGGAAACAGTTTAATGCAGAATGGATGAGAAATATGAATTCGACCTATTCTAAAACAACTGGCTTATTAACTCAGTAAATCGATTTAGTCAGTCAAACTAGCTTTAGCTGATTACTTATCCAGGGAATAGCTGTTTAGAGTAATTTTTGTCATAGAACAGTCAATAAAATGGTTGAACTATAGCTTTAGGCTTGCTAAGTGAAATAGATTGCTCTAGATGATTTTCAAGTGACTTACTTGGTAGTACTCACGAAATTGGGGGTTAACAATTGCTTAAGAAAACAAAGAGAATTGATTTTAAATAAAGTACTTACTGTGTGAACTATCTGTTCAGTAGCTCATGTTAAACGGATGTTTATAATCCCCACTGGACAACCAACTACTTTTTTGCAAATGGCAATGTGAATTGCTCTCGCATAAACTATAGCAATGACCACCTATCTAATTTGTTGTCCAAACCAGAAATGTTCTAACAATACTGGTGTCCTAATAAAAATAAGCACGAAGGGAACACACACTGGGTGTCTCCCGTGTGCCCGTGCATGCATCTATATCTCACTGAACCCCCATAACAGCCCCCAAGAGAGGGACTCTGAGTGTCCCCATGCTGCTTGTGGAGAAACAGGCACAGGAAGGTTCAATAATCTATCTACCTTATATCACACAGAGGGTGGGAAAGCCCGTTTTTAAACCACCTGCCTCCAATTCCAGGTGCTAGGAGCCAGACTCAGCCTACAGCTCTCTTCTGCTCGCCTGGAGGTGAAACAAGGTGTCATGATTAGTCAAATCCCGGTCTTCACTCATCAAGGTAGCTTGAACACCTGCACGTCCTCCAAGTAGCATGTAGCATAAGCAATAAGATGTTTGCCCCGTGATCCTCCAGGAACTTGGAATCAGCTGTGCCTGGTTAGGCTGAGCTGGTTTAGAGTGGAGAGGACCACCGATCTTCCACCCGGGCAAGTGCCTTTTGACCTCCTGCCATCAGAGGGCCGAAAACTCCAGCCTGAGAATGTGCTGAGGCCTGTAGCCTAGTTAGGCCAGCTCAGAACAATGATGAGCACACGTTTTTCCAATCACCTTTCCTCATGCTCCCCATGCCTCATACTGCCCTGCTTCTTTATTCTTTATCCCACAGATACCCAAAGCCCCTTGCCTTTGGGGAGGCGGATTTGAGACCTATTGTCACGTCACGTCCTCGCTTGGCTGCCCTGTGAATAAACCTCCTCTTTGCTGCAAACCTCAGCATTTCAGTGTTTTGGCTTGCTGCGCCTCAGACGGAATGGTTGGGAGCAGTGGTACAGGACCCTTGCATGTGAGGGAAGCTGGTTCCTAGTAGTCACATTGCGGATGTTTTCTCCTCTCGGGGTGGGGGTGGGGCAGACATCCTGCTCTTCCAGAAAGGGAGAAACACAGGTGCCAAACCCTTGCCCTCAGCGTCACCCTCACCTAGGAGCTTGTTAGAAGCACAGAATCCAGGCCCCACCCAGAACTACTGAATACCAGCCTGCATTTAACAAGATCCCCAAGAGAGGCATACCCATATTAAAGTTGGAGAGGCACCAAGCTGTCATCGTCTTCTCCGCAGCTAATGAAAACGAAGCAAAGATTCATCCCGAGCCGACTCTGCCTCAGTCACCTGGATATCCCATGAGCTCATTTAATCCTCCCCAGAACCTGCAAATGAGACTGAGGGTCAGAGTGGTCTAGCACCCAAGGTTCCATAAAAGAACACGACCAAGGCTCACTGGAGCCCAGACTTCCAAAAAAGAAGGCCCCTGAGCACAGCATGGCACCACCACAGCCCAAACCGTGGGCCTGGAGGGTAGGCCAGGCTCCCCACGCAGAGTTCACACCATTCGACAGATGCCCACAGCAGACCACAAGGCAATAATGAGAAGTAACTTCTGATTGTGGAATCTCTGAATTTTGAGATTTAAAGAAAAAAATCTGTTTTCAGGGGATGGTTAAAACAGTTCTACCAAGGAGTAAAGAGAGGGCATCTCAAGGCTCCTTCTGGACTAAGAATTTAATGCCTACTTATTGAGAAATGCTCCGTGCATTTGCTCAGCCCTACGTCAAGATGAAGTTCTCTGTGCCCTAGAAGCTTAGGTTCTAAAAAGGCCACAGAAATGGGTGAGACCTAAAAAATGCCAGAACAATGCAACGGTCTTAATCAGACTGTCTTTGCTTTGCCTTGCTTACAAGTCACTGACTTTAAACTGAATATGGTGTCATGTCTTTATGTTTCTTGAAGCTTTGTTTTTTCAAAAGATCATATAAAGATTTTCTTCCATGGTAAGACTTTTATATTGTATTTTTCTTAAACTGGACTGTGGTACATTTACCCTCCATCAGATGATTGCTTATAACTCACCTTGCTTTATTAAGAATACCGCTAGAGGCTTCTATGTGCCTACTAAAGAAAATACAATTTCAGGCCCATTGAAACCAATGAAAATCCAAGATTTCAGAGCACAAGATAATGAAAATTCTCTCTATCCGCGTCTCTTACTGCTTTTAATCTGTTAACAGTCCCTAAGTGTGTCAGATGAAAGGTACTGTCGCGGGAATTGACATCATTAACAGCATTCCATACAGGTAAGTCTTGATTGTTCCAATTTCTCAAAAAGTTGGACATATTTACTGCCTCTATGACATCTCTAGGGTGTGTGGAAGAAATAAAAAAGAGGGCTGTACAATGTATTTCTCCAAATATACACACAAATAGTTTGCACATACAAACAGGGAAACCTTATAAATAATGTATGGGGAGCAAAGTATTGTCGGTAACGGAACTACTCATTTCGAAAGACAACACTGTCACCAAGTGTCCCCTCACCAAAACTGACTGGGAATTTTTGGGGGCCACCAAACCAGAGATGGAGATTTTCAGGCACATTCTTGCCAGAAGAGAGAGCCTAGGGCATAAACCACTCAACTTGTTGGCACGAATGCCAGGGCAACCCAAGCAAGGGGATGTACAAGCCTACGTGACGCTTGGAAGTAGGAAGCTTTGGGGGACTACACCTGGGCTGGTACTGGCCTCCCTCCCCAAAGGGACAAGGAGAGCAGAAACCTGGATGGAGTCAAGACAGAGAACAAAGCAAGGCAAGGCTGGGTATGGAGCAACGTGTGGATCCAGGAGCATGTGTCTCAGAACTGCCGGGGCTCTGCAGACCAGCTGCATCCCCATTCTCCTTGACCCTCATGGGTATAATGAACTCAGGATGGGCAAATCCCGGCTGCCAAGTCACTTCCACCTGTCCATGGAGTTGACAGTTACTTGCTCACAGTGAACCAACCTCCCTGGACCTAACAGCTACCGCAGGAGGCGGTAGTGGAGAACAAGGTGACGACAACGACCAGATGCGAAGGAGCAAGAGACGTTCAGCGGACCGACTGGGTGGACTGATGGTGTGGGGTTAAGTCTGCAGAGCTAAAGGGGCCAGATGTAGAAAAGGGAAGGGGAACCATGAGGATATGGTCAAGCCCCATCGTATGGATATTTCATCCATATGTTGTATGCAAATCCCATTCAATTTGCTCTGAGTGAACAAGAGAGAACTAAATTATCCTTTAAACCATGTCAGTGACTTTATTTACCATCTCATTTGATGAGCTCATAGCCCAGGGGCAGAGGGAAATGGGAGCTGTGAGTCTGCCATCTCTCAGGAAGTCTCAGGCCTCAGAGGCCCCTCAGAGCCAAACTACCTCACCTTTTGCACTTTTCAAGCAACGTTATTCCTAAGTGCGAGTCACCCTCTTCATCAGGTTCTCCAAGAAACAGCAATCTCTCCCAATGAGAGAGGAAATATGGGCTACTTTGGCTTGCTGAGGCACAATATGTAGGTCTCCAAAATGGTACCTGCCTGGGGATTTTTCAAGAAAATTAAGCATCAGTGGTGATTTGTTTGTCTTCACATAACGTATGACCCAGATGTGCTGAGAAATAAGAAAAGGACGAACGAATCAAGGGTGGCTGATCCAAGGAGGCAAGGGGCAACTTCCACAGCCTACGTGGAAAGCTAGAGGGAGGGAACATCCAGCTGGTGGGAGCTGAAGACAGGGGCCAGTCCTCCTTGGGCTCGGGATGCCACCCCCTCTTCCTACATCTTCACGCTCTCCTTCTCTGTTGGCCCCTCCCAGCCATATTAAAGAGCCACAAGGAAATGCTCTCCTCCATTCCATTCTCCTGTCCTCCTATCCACCCCTCCCTTCTTTCCCTTTGCCATCAATTTCTTGACTTGCCCCCCATTTCTCCCCTCCCATCCACACTGCGGTCTGGTTTCTGCCCCACTACTCTCGCGAAACTGATCTCCTTGAAGCCCCCAATGATTTCTCCGTTGACAAGTCCAGGGCACTACTTCTCAATCCTTATCTTTGTGACCGCCAAGCCGAGTCAGATCTTAAACAACGTCTCTGTCTTGAAAATCTCTTCCCTTGGCTTCCGCGCCACCTTTCCTTTTCTTTCCATGAGACCGATCACAACCAGTGCTGCAGATTCCATCGAATTAAGGAATGCTGTTGCCTACATGTGTGAATGAGCTCAAGTGAGTAAAGTACTGAAGTAGAGGACACCTAAAGTGAAACGTCTTCATGAATGTCCACGTGGCTGAGCAGCAAGCTAACCTTTCCTACATGTGCTAAAGAAGAAGAGTTGGGTTTTATTTTATTTACTTTTCCCTGGACTGTGTTGAATGACTATCATCTACAAGTTCAGGCTACTTTTGGCTGAGGATTAATGCACTGGGAGAGCTGAGAGAAAACTGAACAATAGAGCTGTCTTTTTCTTGACCAGTTCACCTTAGTTGCCCAAACTCTAAGTCTTTCCCGAATTCTTTCTCCTTTTTATTGTAGTAAAAGGAACATAACACAAAATCCACCATTTGGATCATTTTACAATTCACCGTACCATTCAGTGGAATTTACTACTGTCACAATGTTGTGCAACTATCACCACTGCCTAGCTGCAAAACATTTTCATCAACCAAGAGGAAACCTACACCCATTTTAAGGAGTCATTCCCTATTTCCCTCTCTTCCAAACCCCTGGCAACCACTAATGTAGAATCTTTTCTGTGTGTATGGATTTGCCACTGCTGGACATTTCATATAAATGGAACCATACAATATGTAGCCTTTCATGCCTGACTCCTTTCAATTAGTTGCATCCATCATGTAGCATGTATCAGAAATCCACTCACTGTTATGGCTGAATCCTTCATACCCTTTGAATACAAAATTAAAACTACGTTGAGAGTGAAGCTCTGTTTTAATGGCACATCTATTAGGCCAATTCATTGAAAGAAGCTGAAGATGGAGATATTGTTGTGAAATGATAATCGTTGAGAAGCCTCAGCCAATTGGATAACGAAAAGTTTGGGAAATGTTGCAAAAAATTATCTGCTTTATGTTAAAAGCCTATTAAACAAGGATGCAGGAGATTGTCTTTTTCTTGCAGGTAACTTAAATGAGGCAGAAAGAAATAACTGCCCTTTAGAACACATTTTGAAAGGATTCCATTTATTCTTAATAGACGAATGGGAGTACAGGAAGTTCACATCCAATATGGACTCCCTGTCCAAACACTGTTTATCGTTCTAGCCACCACTATCGAATTATATTTCTTGAGAGTAAGGCAGCTCAATTCCTGCATATTACTTTCTAAAATTCATCCATCAAATCCATTAATACAGTATAAACAAGAGTTGTTCAAGTTTAAGTGCACTTCAAATATCAGGTATAAAGAACCCCCAGTAAGAAAAAGAATCCTATATCTCTTGCCAGAATGTGGTCAGCTCTGGGGCGCTCTGCTAGCTGAAAGACACATTCATTATTAAGGGGATAGAGGCTGTTTAAGTGGGATGAGAGCCAAAAAATTTTAACTACATATATGTGTTAAGAACAGTGCTGGGTTATCTCATATTCTATATCAGTCAAGGCTCACCGTTTTACATACGTGAAAAGCAAAGTTAAAAGTGTATTAGTAGGGCTTCCCTGTTGGCGCGGTGGTTAAGGATCCACCTGCCAGTGCACGGGACACACGTTTGAGCCCTGGTCCGGGAAGATCCCACATGCCACGGAGCAACTAAGACCATGTGCCACAACTACTGAGCCTGCGTGCTAGAGCCCGTGAACCACAGCTACTGAAGCCCACGCACCTAGACCCCGTGCTCAGCAACAACGAGAAGCCACCACAATGAGAAGCCCGCGTACTGCAACAAAGAGTAGCCCCCGCTCACCGCAACTAGAGAAAGCCCGCGCACAGCAACGAAGAGCCTAGGCAGCCAAAGATAAATAAATAAATACGTCTATTTTTAAGAAAAGTGTTTTAGTAACTTACTAAAAGGCACGCAACCAGTAAACGTGAGCAAGAATTCAATCCCAAATCTGTCACACTCAAGTTTAAGCTAATACTTGAGATTAATAAAAACGGCACTAAATTAAAAGTTCAGAGATATTTTTTATTTCATACTTTCACTAATGCTCTTTGGAGATAAATCATGTCATTTATATGGGCCTTAGTTTTCACAACTTTAATAGTTGGAAGCTTGACTAGATGATCTGTATGTAGTCTTCCAATTCTAAAATGTTCCACTAATTTGGACTGTTACAATAATTGCCCTTGCAATACATGCATGTTGCCACCAAGTAGCAGTAGAGACTACTAGTTCCTTTTTTACCCCTAGTGGGGGTGCATTTTGACAGCAGACTTATCCGTCAATAGTACAACCTGTTAGTATAACTATAAGATAACAAAATAATCTGGCATTCTTTCCTGTAAAAGAGAAGCTTTACATTGTGTCTGTGAATCATACCAGAATCACCTGCAGGTTTTTAAATATAGAGGAAATCCTGAACCCATTGAATGAGACTCTTCAGAGACAGGACTTGGGCATCTGGAATTTTGGGTTCCCATCATTTTTATATTTTATTTCATTTCATTTTTGCCGATGTACAATATTTGTCACATCCTTTTGAATCTTTAAAACTTTCTTTTTGTTTTAAATGTTAGAATATTCCATAATCTTCACCTACTTTTCATAAGGTGTTATCTGTTATGTTTATTCGATCTTGTGCGTCTCCTGGTTAAGACTTCTTTCTTTCCTTTTTTTGTTTTTTTCGGGGCCCTGCCTCATGTCTTGCAGGATCTTAGTTCCCTGACCTGGGATTGGACCCCAGGGCCCCAGCAGTGAAAGCGTCATGTTCTAAATACTGGACCACCAGGGAAGTCCCAAGATTTCAGTTTTAAATGACTTCTTTCCCCACTCTAATTCATTCCTGGGATCAGTTTCATGTTTGGACATTAAAGCAACCTTGCATTGCCAGAATAAAGCTACTTTGATTCTGATATATGATTGTTTTACATACCATGGATACAGTTTGTGCTTCTCTTTACACATTTTGCATGCATATTCAAAGGAGAAACTGGCCTGTGATTCTATTCTCGTAATATTCTTTATAGATTTTTTGTTGCTTTTTTAAGATTCTATACTTTATGTTTTATTTATTTATTTTTGGCTGTATTGGGTCTTCATTGCTGCATGCGAGCTTTCTCTAGTTTCGGCGAGCGGGGGTCTATTCTTTGTTGCGGTGAGTAGGCTTCTCATTGCAGCCTTCTGACCCCATGGGCTTCTGACCCCATTCGTCAGTGCTACTTCAGGTCCTCACCCCTTCCCTTCTGACCCTGGGCGGTGAAATCCTCTTTCTTCGGCTGGCGTGCGGCAGAAAGTCAATGAGGCAAGAGTAGGTTTGGAGTATCCAAGGAGCAGAAAGGATGTCAGCATGTGGAAAACAGAGCGAGCAAATTGGAGAGGAGAACGAAACAGTCAGAGAGGAAACAGAGGCCCAGATTTCTAGGTCTGTGGAGGCACTCTGAGGACTTTGCATTTTCTGTGAAGAAGCCACTGAAGAAATTTGAGTGACATGATCTGACTTATGTTTTAACAAGATCTCTCTGGATGCCATGCTGATTAGAGACTGTAGGAGAGCAAGGACAAGCCCCAGAAGACCAACAGTTGATTCAAAGAAATGATTACTCAAACATGGTCCCCCTCCTCAGTGAACACGCAGAGCAGCAATTGGCAAATAATGCCCACGAATCAAATCAGGCTCTCAGCCTGGATCTGTGGGACTGTGAGCTAATAATGGTTCTCACGTTTAGAAAGCTTGTTGAAGAGGAAAGAGGAGGAGAAGCTACAGAAACTGTATATGGCCCACAAAGCCTAAGATATTTCAAATCCAGAAAATGCTTTCCAACACCTGACGTAAAGCATGTGGCTGGTAGGAGGTCCTCAACCAAATTTGGAAGAGGAATACATGAGTCAGTTAGTTCCTGAAAACACTGTAAAGTGATAGGTGTCAAGAAACATTTACCCCTTCACCCTTAACCTTCACAAATGATGCCAGTTCCATTGAGCTATTGAAAAATACATTCTGGCTTTCAGAAAAATAACCCAGAGGACATTTTCTCACATACGCAAGGTCATAAACAACTGTCAAGTGAAGTTGAAATAGCAACAAATCAAATAATAACAAAAAACATTTTGACTGATTTTTAAATCTTAGAAAGCATTTTCATGTTCATTATCTAATTTAATCCTCAAATCAACGTCATGAGATAGTTATTATTTCCCCATTAGAAATGACCACATATGAAATCCTTAGTGATTGCTCAACAAAAGCTGAAATCTTGAGTGTTACATCTATTAAGGCCATGGTTGGGTGTTTTCCCATGGGAACATTGGATGCTAAAATCCACAGGGATTTTCAGCTCAAGATGGCAGACTAGGAAATATATTTACTTTCTGTTCCTCCTGAAACCATATCTAAATAAAACTGTAGAAATACCAAAATTAATCAACCAATAAAAGCCAAGATATTCTGGAAGTCGTCAACCACAGAAAGATTTCAACACATGTCGAGAAGGCAAGCAATGAAATGGAGGAGCCATGAATGAAATAATGAAGAAAAAAAGGCTGAACCTAAGTAAGGTCTGCACAAAGTCACTCAGCTTTTGCTGAGCTCTGGTTATAGTAAAGGGCAGAGGAAAGAAGAGGGGCTGAAAACAAGGAGACAAACGTCATTTTAGGAAAAACACTTCATTTAATGAGCTCCAGGGAACACTCAGCCTGCTGCCATACTAACTCATGAATTACAATGGATTGTTGGTAAGCAAGACAAGAAAACAGGGAAGAAACAAAAGAAACAAAAATCAAGACACTGTTTCTAACTGGACTCTTCTCAAATGAGATCGAGGAATTATGGTTCAATGCCACAGCTGTAAATCATTTCTGCTCTTGGAGAGGTTACAAAGGGCTTATAATATTTCCCTTGTTTTCAGACAGAATTTAGGTCTGAGCAAAAGCTTTTGTGTCCTCCAACCCCAAAATTTATTGGGGATGGAAGCCCAGATTTGCTGGGACATACCATAAAAAGAATCTCAAGAGCAGAGGGTCAAACTGATTTTGGAATATATGAATTATGCCCAGTATGAGTTTCAATAGGTTTATATATATATATACATTTTTACTGATCTATATGATTTTGGGTTCTGAAACTTCTACATGTCACATGCGTGATACATAACAGACAATGTCAGCCCCAGGAGGGAGAAAACACTCCAATGAAGCAAGCCAAAGAAACAAGTTTTAAGCAAGGTCAAGTGATGTGTAGACCAGGATTGTTCAATTCCTACCTGTCATGCTGAAGCTTCCAGCTCCTGAATAACAACACATGCTTCCCTTGTCCTAGACAGCCAAGAGTACGTCTCCTCTCTTGGGCATAAGAATCCCTAGAGTTACATATGGGTAGTAAAGAGTGGACCCAGCTGTCATACTCACAATGACCAAATTGTGTTGATCGTACTTTATACCAATACATCGCTCCACGCTGAAGTTGCAATAAATGATATATTTGCTTTCTAGACATGAATGAGACGCCTTACTGGATATAATCCAGGAAGGCCAGAGAAGCTGGCTTCTAATCCATATGGAACAATTCACTGGTGAATTTCTTTCAGGATAGACCATGATTTATCTAGAATATCATCTTTACATATCTGGATCCTTCAAACTAGACAAAGGGAAAATACGGGCTTCAAGCCTCAGTTAGAAATATGGAATGGTGCCATGCTGACAACTGGTGCTCCCTGACCTGTATCTTCTGAGATTAGAACACAGTGTGGTGGATGACCAATTCATGCGTTGAACAAAAGAAGACCTCCTACAGGGCAGTGTAGCTGTTCGTTACAGGTATGGCACTTAGGGCTAAGTACCATAAGGACTACAAGAAAAAAAGAAAAACAAGTAACACATGAAGCATATACGATAAGGAGGCACCACAGTCCAGAGCACAAGCTCTGGAATCACACAGGCTTGGATTGAATCCCGGCTAAGCCACTACCATCTATATACCCTGAAGGACAGGCCAAGGTTTAAATGTTCTTTTACCAAATTTCAAAACAGAAGTGAAGAAAGAACCTATCTGCCAGGAAGGGACATCGTGGGCTGCAGCATCCAGTCGGATCAGGGCTCTGCATCTCCTGCTCAGAAACCTTGGCCACCTGGCTCATGGTGATGCTGGCAGCTGAGCAGCCCTGGAGAAGGCGATCCTGTCTCCAGGTCTCGCAGAAGAGCTGGGGAGGTCTGCGGACGAGGTGGCCCACACCCTGGTAAGCTCTGGCTGCCTCCTGCCCTCAGGTCTGAGCAGGCTCTGGCCTCTGGGCCCCGTGGTGGGGAAGGCCTGGCCGATACATACGCAGGGCTGAGGGGCCTGCAGAGCCAGTCGCCAGGCAGGGTGAGCTCTGGAGGAGGCTTCCACAGTCCCCAACAGTCTCCGCATGGTGGCCCATCTGGTGCCAAACACCTGCCACCCACAGCCAGAAGTCCCAGCCACTAGAAAGTCCAGAAGGGGCCCTGCCCTTTGCCTTTGGGCCGGGGTTAAGCCAGCAGCTGGGCTTGCATGTGACCCCTGCATCACCCCCTGCCCCGCCTGCACTTTCTCTGTGACACGTACAATGGATATGTCATAAAGCCAGGCAGAGCCAGTGCTATAAATTCAGAGGAGTTAGAATCTAGGAAGAGGCTCTCCCACTTTCATTCTCTGCTCTCAGATAAGGCAGGCAGTACCTCTAATATGGAAGCTATGGACACCACACCTCCTTCACACGCTGTCCTCTCCCATTCTGCTCCTGTTTTCCCCAGCACCCCATTTACGGCCCTGGCGGGCATCGGTGCTTCAGCAGGAAGCACGTCAGACCCCGAACCTATGGACACCACACCACCTTCACACGCTGTCATCTTCCATTCTGCTCCTGTTTTCCCGACCACCCCATTTACGGCCCTGGCGGGCATCGGTGCTTCAGCAGGAAGCACGTCAGACCCCGAACCTATGGACACCACACCACCTTCACACGCTGTCATCTTCCATTCTGCTCCTGTTTTCCCGACCACCCCATTTATGTCCCTGGCGGGCATCGGTGCTTCAGCAGGAAGCCCGTCAGACCCCGAACCTATGGACACCACACCACCTTCACACGCTGTCATCTTCCGTTCTGCTCCTGTTTTCCCGACCACCCCATTTACGGCCCTGGCGGGCATCGGTGCTTCAGCAGGAAGCACGTCAGACCCCGAACCTATGGACACCACACCACCTTCACACGCTGTCATCTTCCATTCTGCTCCTGTTTTTCCCAGCACCCCATTTACGGCCCTGCCGGGCATCGGTGCTTCAGCAGGAAGCCCGTCAGACCCCGAACCTATGGACACCACACCTCCTTCCCACGCTGTCATCTTCCATCCTGCTCCTCTTTACCCCAGCACCCCATTTACGGCTTAGGCCGGCACTGGTGCTTCAGCAGGCAGCACCTCTAACACCAAAGCTATGGACACCACACCTCCTTCCCAGGCTGTCATTTTCCAGTCTGCCCTGTCTCCAATAGAACCACTACCCATTTCACACCGCTGTTCCAAGTTCTGGGAACACACCACCCAGTGATAGCAATGCCTCAGCCCATGCCTCGACTCATTTACCTGCAACGTGAGCCAACAGATAGACCAACACTTCAAAGTTATGACAGAATGTTGAGTAAGTTATACGCTTGGAATTTCATTTATTATTATTAACAAGCACAACTGTAGTGCTTAGACTATAACAAGTACTATTCTAAGGGCTTACCAAATATTAACTCACTTATTCCTCATAATGGCAACCCTAGAGGTAGGGAATATTCATAATGTTCACTCTTCTGGGGGCAACTGAGGCCCAGAGACGTTGAAGAGCTTGCCTAATGCCACACAGTAAGTAGGTGGCAAAACCCGGGATTAAAACCAGACCGTCTAGACTTTCATCACTTTGCTGTGCCACCGTACTATAAGTTGTGGTTAGGGAAGGAACTAAATTGACAAGACTCTGAACTAAAAGGAGAAGGGAGAAATGAGAAAATGAGTGATCCTAGAAACTAGAGTAGAGTTAGGCTCAGCAATTTCTGGTGATGAGACCCGGAAGAACAAGAACTTGGTTGGAATATTAACTTGGGGTAGTATCTGAATCCATGGAGAAATGGTTTTGTTTTCTGTAAAATTTAGAAAGGTCAGTTGGATGAAGATTAATGAAGACAAAAGTAGAAAGGAAAAGAAAAAGGTGCCTTAAGGGAGACATAACCGCTTCCCTCTACGTACCCACAGTTGGGGTCCTGTGGGAAAGGATGGAGCTCTCTCTACCGGGTTGGTCACCAGGCTGAACAAGGAGAAACATGGCAACCATTGTACTGGTTTTGATGATCTCTCAAAACCAAGGCTTCAGTTTCCAAGAACGACCTACGGTAGCATAACTAGTGTGTGTCACACATGCCACTAAGTGTGTTTCCAGTCACACATTTTAATTGGAGAACTACTTCCTATGAGGTAGGCATTAGTTCCCTATGGCTGCTGTAACAAATGACTACAAATGTGCTTGCTTCTAACACAACACACTTATTTTCTTATGGTTCTGCAAGACAGAGGTCCAAAACCAGTTTCCCTGGGCTGAAACCAGAAGTCGACAGGGCCATCCATCCTCCTTCTAGAGGCTCTAAGCGAGAATCTGTTTGTTTCCTCGCCAGCATTCCTTCACTTCTGGCCACATCAATGCAACCCCAACTTCGTCATCACATTCTCTTTGGAGTACAAATTCCCTCTGCCTCTCTCTTACGAGAACACCAGTGGTTATATTTGGGCCCATCCAGGTAGTCCAGGAGAATCTTCCCATCTGAGAACCATTACTTTCATCCCACTGGCAAAGTGCCTTCTGCCATTTAAGGTCACATTCACAGGTTCTGGAGAGTAGAATGTGGACATTTGGGGGCAATGGTATTATTCAGTCTACGACAAGGTAGATACTATTATCTTTCTCAGACGTAGGAAATGACGTTTAGGGAAGTAGTTTGTCTCAGGTCTACAATTTCCAGAGTAGAGACTTAAATTCTGCCACTGACACTTTAGGACACACCCTAAACAACTTGAATCTGTGTCCTTAACTACTGCATAATCCTTGGTTAAGAGTCACACTTAGGTATCAAGACCCAATTGAATGCAACACAAGTACTGTCTCCTCTTTCACTATGTTTGCCTGGTGTACTGATGAATCTTGCCCAGAGCAGAAGAGTTCAGAAAATTGTTATGCAGGTTTACGAAGAGAAAGCATTTACTGTTTGACGTGCCCGGAGTAACGGAAGGCTTTTTCAAATAAAATATGCCACCAAAGAGTCAAGTGTCACAACAGAGGTAACCCCGTGGGAGTCACGAGACTAAAATTATCTCCAATTGTGCAGGAGAGAAAAGTTTCACTGAAGGCAGGTGTAGTTCAGCCAAGCCCTACAGCACAGAAGTAGGAATGTGGGTATGTACGAATGGGAAACAGTTTAATGCAGAATGGATGAGAAATATGAATTCGACCTATTCTAAAACAACTGGCTTATTAACTCAGTAAATCGATTTAGTCAGTCAAACTAGCTTTAGCTGATTACTTATCCAGGGAATAGCTGTTTAGAGTAATTTTTGTCATAGAACAGTCAATAAAATGGTTGAACTATAGCTTTAGGCTTGCTAAGTGAAATAGATTGCTCTAGATGATTTTCAAGTGACTTACTTGGTAGTACTCACGAAATTGGGGGTTAACAATTGCTTAAGAAAACAAAGAGAATTGATTTTAAATAAAGTACTTACTGTGTGAACTATCTGTTCAGTAGCTCATGTTAAACGGATGTTTATAATCCCCACTGGACAACCAACTACTTTTTTGCAAATGGCAATGTGAATTGCTCTCGCATAAACTATAGCAATGACCACCTATCTAATTTGTTGTCCAAACCAGAAATGTTCTAACAATACTGGTGTCCTAATAAAAATAAGCACGAAGGGAACACACACTGGGTGTCTCCCGTGTGCCCGTGCATGCATCTATATCTCACTGAACCCCCATAACAGCCCCCAAGAGAGGGACTCTGAGTGTCCCCATGCTGCTTGTGGAGAAACAGGCACAGGAAGGTTCAATAATCTATCTACCTTATATCACACAGAGGGTGGGAAAGCCCGTTTTTAAACCACCTGCCTCCAATTCCAGGTGCTAGGAGCCAGACTCAGCCTACAGCTCTCTTCTGCTCGCCTGGAGGTGAAACAAGGTGTCATGATTAGTCAAATCCCGGTCTTCACTCATCAAGGTAGCTTGAACACCTGCACGTCCTCCAAGTAGCATGTAGCATAAGCAATAAGATGTTTGCCCCCTGATCGTCCAGGAACTTGGAATCAGCTGTGCCTGGTTAGGCTGAGCTGGTTTAGAGTGGAGAGGACCACCGATCTTCCACCCGAGCAAGTGCCTTTTGACCTCCTGCCATCAGAGGGCCGAAAACTCCAGCCTGAGAATGTGCTGAGGCCTGTAGCCTAGTTAGGCCAGCTCAGAACAATGATGAGCACACGTTTTTCCAATCACCTTTCCTCATGCTCCCCATGCCTCATACTGCCCTGCTTCTTTATTCTTTATCCCACAGATACCCAAAGCCCCTTGCCTTTGGGGAGGCGGATTTGAGACCTATTGTCACGTCACGTCCTCGCTTGGCTGCCCTGTGAATAAACCTCCTCTTTGCTGCAAACCTCAGCATTTCAGTGTTTTGGCTTGCTGCGCCTCAGACGGAATGGTTGGGAGCAGTGGTACAGGACCCTTGCATGTGAGGGAAGCTGGTTCCTAGTAGTCACATTGCGGATGTTTTCTCCTCTCGGGGTGGGGGTGGGGCAGACATCCTGCTCTTCCAGAAAGGGAGAAACACAGGTGCCAAACCCTTGCCCTCAGCGTCACCCTCACCTAGGAGCTTGTTAGAAGCACAGAATCCAGGCCCCACCCAGAACTACTGAATACCAGCCTGCATTTAACAAGATCCCCAAGAGAGGCATACCCATATTAAAGTTGGAGAGGCACCAAGCTGTCATCGTCTTCTCCGCAGCTAATGAAAACGAAGCAAAGATTCATCCCGAGCCGACTCTGCCTCAGTCACCTGGATATCCCATGAGCTCATTTAATCCTCCCCAGAACCTGCAAATGAGACTGAGGGTCAGAGTGGTCTAGCACCCAAGGTTCCATAAAAGAACACGACCAAGGCTCACTGGAGCCCAGACTTCCAAAAAAGAAGGCCCCTGAGCACAGCATGGCACCACCACAGCCCAAACCGTGGGCCTGGAGGGTAGGCCAGGCTCCCCACGCAGAGTTCACACCATTCGACAGATGCCCACAGCAGACCACAAGGCAATAATGAGAAGTAACTTCTGATTGTGGAATCTCTGAATTTTGAGATTTAAAGAAAAAAATCTGTTTTCAGGGGATGGTTAAAACAGTTCTACCAAGGAGTAAAGAGAGGGCATCTCAAGGCTCCTTCTGGACTAAGAATTTAATGCCTACTTATTGAGAAATGCTCCGTGCATTTGCTCAGCCCTACGTCAAGATGAAGTTCTCTGTGCCCTAGAAGCTTAGGTTCTAAAAAGGCCACAGAAATGGGTGAGACCTAAAAAATGCCAGAACAATGCAACGGTCTTAATCAGACTGTCTTTGCTTTGCCTTGCTTACAAGTCACTGACTTTAAACTGAATATGGTGTCATGTCTTTATGTTTCTTGAAGCTTTGTTTTTTCAAAAGATCATATAAAGATTTTCTTCCATGGTAAGACTTTTATATTGTATTTTTCTTAAACTGGACTGTGGTACATTTACCCTCCATCAGATGATTGCTTATAACTCACCTTGCTTTATTAAGAATACCGCTAGAGGCTTCTATGTGCCTACTAAAGAAAATACAATTTCAGGCCCATTGAAACCAATGAAAATCCAAGATTTCAGAGCACAAGATAATGAAAATTCTCTCTATCCGTGTCTCTTACTGCTTTTAATCTGTTAACAGTCCCTAAGTGTGTCAGATGAAAGGTACTGTCGCGGGAATTGACATCATTAACAGCATTCCATACAGGTAAGTCTTGATTGTTCCAATTTCTCAAAAAGTTGGACATATTTACTGCCTCTATGACATCTCTAGGGTGTGTGGAAGAAATAAAAAAGAGGGCTGTACAATGTATTTCTCCAAATATACACACAAATAGTTTGCACATACAAACAGGGAAACCTTATAAATAATGTATGGGGAGCAAAGGATTGTCGGTAACGGAACTACTCATTTCGAAAGACAACACTGTCACCAAGTGTCCCCTCACCAAAACTGACTGGGAATTTTTGGGGGCCACCAAACCAGAGATGGAGATTTTCAGGCACATTCTTGCCAGAAGAGAGAGCCTAGGGCATAAACCACTCAACTTGTTGGCACGAATGCCAGGGCAACCCAAGCAAGGGGATGTACAAGCCTACGTGACGCTTGGAAGTAGGAAGCTTTGGGGGACTACACCTGGGCTGGTACTGGCCTCCCTCCCCAAAGGGACAAGGAGAGCAGAAACCTGGCTGGAGTCAAGACAGAGAACAAAGCAAGGCAAGGCTGGGTATGGAGCAACGTGTGGATCCAGGAGCATGTGTCTCAGAACTGCCGGGGCTCTGCAGACCAGCTGCATCCCCATTCTCCTTGACCCTCATGGGTATAATGAACTCAGGATGGGCAAATCCCGGCTGCCAAGTCACTTCCACCTGTCCATGGAGTTGACAGTTACTTGCTCACAGTGAACCAACCTCCCTGGACCTAACAGCTACCGCAGGAGGCGGTAGTGGAGAACAAGGTGACGACAACGACCAGATGCGAAGGAGCAAGAGACGTTCAGCGGACCGACTGGGTGGACTGATGGTGTGGGGTTAAGTCTGCAGAGCTAAAGGGGCCAGATGTAGAAAAGGGAAGGGGAACCATGAGGATATGGTCAAGCCCCATCGTATGGATATTTCATCCATATGTTGTATGCAAATCCCATTCAATTTGCTCTGAGTGAACAAGAGAGAACTAAATTATCCTTTAAACCATGTCAGTGACTTTATTTACCATCTCATTTGATGAGCTCATAGCCCAGGGGCAGAGGGAAATGGGAGCTGTGAGTCTGCCATCTCTCAGGAAGTCTCAGGCCTCAGAGGCCCCTCAGAGCCAAACTACCTCACCTTTTGCACTTTTCAAGCAACGTTATTCCTAAGTGCGAGTCACCCTCTTCATCAGGTTCTCCAAGAAACAGCAATCTCTCCCAATGAGAGAGGAAATATGGGCTACTTTGGCTTGCTGAGGCACAATATGTAGGTCTCCAAAATGGTACCTGCCTGGGGATTTTTCAAGAAAATTAAGCATCAGTGGTGATTTGTTTGTCTTCACATAACGTATGACCCAGATGTGTTGAGAAATAAGAAAAGGACGAACGAATCAAGGGTGGCTGATCCAAGGAGGCAAGGGGCAACTTCCACAGCCTACGTGGAAAGCTAGAGGGAGGGAACATCCAGCTGGTGGGAGCTGAAGACAGGGGCCAGTCCTCCTTGGGCTCGGGATGCCACCCCCTCTTCCTACATCTTCACGCTCTCCTTCTCTGTTGGCCCCTCCCAGCCATATTAAAGAGCCACAAGGAAATGCTCTCCTCCATTCCATTCTCCTGTCCTCCTATCCACCCCTCCCTTCTTTCCCTTTGCCATCAATTTCTTGACTTGCCCCCCATTTCTCCCCTCCCATCCACACTGCGGTCTGGTTTCTGCCCCACTACTCTCGCGAAACTGATCTCCTTGAAGCCCCCAATGATTTCTCCGTTGACAAGTCCAGGGCACTACTTCTCAATCCTTATCTTTGTGACCGCCAAGCCGAGTCAGATCTTAAACAACGTCTCTGTCTTGAGAATCTCTTCCCTTGGCTTCCGCGCCACCTTTCCTTTTCTTTCCATGAGACCGATCACAACCAGTGCTGCAGATTCCATCGAATTAAGGAATGCTGTTGCCTACATGTGCGAATGAGCTCAAGTGAGTAAAGTACTGAAGTAGAGGACACCTAAAGTGAAACGTCTTCATGAATGTCCACGTGGCTGAGCAGCAAGCTAACCTTTCCTACATGTGCTAAAGAAGAAGAGTTGGGTTTTATTTTATTTACTTTTCCCTGGACTGTGTTGAATGACTATCATCTACAAGTTCAGGCTACTTTTGGCTGAGGATTAATGCACTGGGAGAGCTGAGAGAAAACTGAACAATAGAGCTGTCTTTTTCTTGACCAGTTCACCTTAGTTGCCCAAACTCTAAGTCTTTCCCGAATTCTTTCTCCTTTTTATTGTAGTAAAAGGAACATAACACAAAATCCACCATTTGGATCATTTTACAATTCACCGTACCATTCAGTGGAATTTACTACTGTCACAATGTTGTGCAACTATCACCACTGCCTAGCTGCAAAACATTTTCATCAACCAAGAGGAAACCTACACCCATTTTAAGGAGTCATTCCCCATTTCCCTCTCTTCCAAACCCCTGGCAACCACTAATGTAGAATCTTTTCTGTGTGTATGGATTTGCCACTGCTGGACATTTCATATAAATGGAACCATACAATATGTAGCCTTTCATGCCTGACTCCTTTCAATTAGTTGCATCCATCATGTAGCATGTATCAGAAATCCACTCACTGTTATGGCTGAATCCTTCATACCCTTTGAATACAAAATTAAAACTACGTTGAGAGTGAAGCTCTGTTTTAATGGCACATCTATTAGGCCAATTCATTGAAAGAAGCTGAAGATGGAGATATTGTTGTGAAATGATAATCGTTGAGAAGCCTCAGCCAATTGGATAACGAAAAGTTTGGGAAATGTTGCAAAAAATTATCTGCTTTATGTTAAAAGCCTATTAAACAAGGATGCAGGAGATTGTCTTTTTCTTGCAGGTAACTTAAATGAGGCAGAAAGAAATAACTGCCCTTTAGAACACATTTTGAAAGGATTCCATTTATTCTTAATAGACGAATGGGAGTACAGGAAGTTCACATCCAATATGGACTCCCTGTCCAAACACTGTTTATCGTTCTAGCCACCACTATCGAATTATATTTCTTGAGAGTAAGGCAGCTCAATTCCTGCATATTACTTTCTAAAATTCATCCATCAAATCCATTAATACAGTATAAACAAGAGTTGTTCAAGTTTAAGTGCGCTTCAAATATCAGGTATAAAGAACCCCCAGTAAGAAAAAGAATCCTATATCTCTTGCCAGAATGTGGTCAGCTCTGGGGCGCTCTGCTAGCTGAAAGACACATTCATTATTAAGGGGATAGAGGCTGTTTAAGTGGGATGAGAGCCAAAAAATTTTAACTACATATATGTGTTAAGAACAGTGCTGGGTTATCTCATATTCTATATCAGTCAAGGCTCACCGTTTTACATACGTGAAAAGCAAAGTTAAAAGTGTATTAGTAGGGCTTCCCTGTTGGCGCGGTGGTTAAGGATCCACCTGCCAGTGCACGGGACACACGTTTGAGCCCTGGTCCGGGAAGATCCCACATGCCACGGAGCAACTAAGACCATGTGCCACAACTACTGAGCCTGCGTGCTAGAGCCCGTGAACCACAGCTACTGAAGCCCACGCACCTAGACCCCGTGCTCAGCAACAACGAGAAGCCACCACAATGAGAAGCCCGCGTACTGCAACAAAGAGTAGCCCCCGCTCACCGCAACTAGAGAAAGCCCGCGCACAGCAACGAAGAGCCTAGGCAGCCAAAGATAAATAAATAAATACGTCTATTTTTAAGAAAAGTGTTTTAGTAACTTACTAAAAGGCACGCAACCAGTAAACGTGAGCACACTCAAGTTTAAGCTAATACTTGAGATTAATAAAAACGGCACTAAATTAAAAGTTCAGAGATATTTTTTATTTCATACTTTCACTAATGCTCTTTGGAGATAAATCATGTCATTTATATGGGCCTTAGTTTTCACAACTTTAATAGTTGGAACCTTGACTAGATGATCTGTATGTAGTCTTCCAATTCTAAAATGTTCCACTAATTTGGACTGCTACAATAATTGCCCTTGCAATACATGCATGCTGCCACCAAGTAGCAGTAGAGACTACTAGTTCCTTTTTTACCCCTAGTGGGGGTGCATTTTGACAGCAGACTTATCCGTCAATAGTACAACCTGTTAGTATAACTATAAGATAACAAAATAATCTGGCATTCTTTCCTGTAAAAGAGAAGCTTTACATTGTGTCTGTGAATCATACCAGAATCACCTGCAGGTTTTTAAATATAGAGGAAATCCTGAACCCATTGAATGAGACTCTTCAGAGACAGGACTTGGGCATCTGGAATTTTGGGTTCCCATCATTTGTATATTTTATTTCATTTTATTTTTGCCTATGTACAATATTTGTCACATCCTTTTGAATCTTTAAAACTTTCTTTTTGTTTTAAATTTTAGAATATTCCATAATCTTCACCTACTTTTCATAAGGTGTTATCTGTTATGTTTATTCGATCTTGTGCGTCTCCTGGTTAAGACTTCTTTCTTTCCTTTCTTTGTTTTTTTTGGGGCCCTGCCTCATGTCTTGCAGGATCTTAGTTCCCTGACCTGGGATTGGACCCCAGGGCCCCAGCAGTGAAAGCTTCATGTTCTAAATACTGGACCACCAGGGAAGTCCCAAGATTTCAGTTTTAAATGACTTCTTTCCCCACTCTAATTCATTCCTGGGATCAGTTTCATGTTTGAACATTAAAGCAACCTTGCATTGCCAGAATAAAGCTACTTTGATTCTGATATATGATTGTTTTACATACCATGGATACAGTTTGTGCTTCTCTTTACACATTTTGCATGCATGTTCAAAGGAGAAACTGGCCTGTGATTCTATTCTCGTAATATTCTTTATCGATTTTTTTGTTGCTTTTTTAAGATTCTATACTTTATGTTTTATTTATTTATTTTTGGCTGCATTGGGTCTTCATTGCTGCATGCGAGCTTTCTCTAGTTTCGGCGAGCGGGGGTCTATTCTTTGTTGCGGTGAGTAGGCTTCTCATTGCAGCCTTCTGACCCCATGGGCTTCTGACCCCATTCGTCAGTGCTACTTCAGGTCCTCACCCCTTCCCTTCTGACCCTGGGCGGTGAAATCCTCTTTCTGCGGCTGGCGTGCGGCAGAAAGTCAATGAGGCAAGAGTAGGTTTGGAGTATCCAAGGAGCAGAAAGGATGTCAGCGTGTGGAAAACAGAGCGAGCAAATTGGAGAGGAGAACGAAACAGTCAGAGAGGAAACAGAGGCCCAGATTTCTAGGTCTGTGGAGGCACTCTGAGGACTTTGCATTTTCTGTGAAGAAGCCACTGAAGAAATTTGAGTGACATGATCTGACTTATGTTTTAACAAGATCTCTCTGGATGCCACGCTGATTAGAGACTGTAGGAGAGCAAGGACAAGCCCCAGAAGACCAACAGTTGATTCAAAGAAATGATTACTCAAACATGGTCCCCCTCCTCAGTGAACACGCAGAGCAGCAATTGGCAAATAATGCCCACGAATCAAATCAGGCTCTCAGCCTGGATCTGTGGGACTGTGAGCTAATAATGGTTCTCACGTTTAGAAAGCTTGTTGAAGAGGAAAGAGGAGGAGAAGCTACAGAAACTGTATATGGCCCACAAAGCCTAAGATATTTCAAATCCAGAAAATGCTTTCCAACACCTGACGTAGAGCATGTGGCTGGTAGGAGGTCCTCAACCAAATTTGGAAGAGGAATACATGAGTCAGTTAGTTCCTGAAAACACTGTAAAGTGATAGGTGTCAAGAAACATTTACCCCTTCACCCTTAACCTTCACAAATGATGCCAGTTCCATTGAGCTATTGAAAAATACATTCTGGCTTTCAGAAAAATAACCCAGAGGACATTTTCTCACATACGCAAGGTCATAAACAACTGTCAAGTGAAGTTGAAATAGCAACAAATCAAATAATAACAAAAAACATTTTGACTGATTTTTAAATCTTAGAAAGCATTTTCATGTTCATTATCTAATTTAATCCTCAAATCAACGTCATGAGATAGTTATTATTTCCCCATTAGAAATGACCACATATGAAATCCTTAGTGATTGCTCAACAAAAGCTGAAATCTTGAGTGTTACATCTATTAAGGCCATGGTTGGGTGTTTTCCCATGGGAACATTGGATGCTAAAATCCACAGGGATTTTCAGCTCAAGATGGCAGACTAGGAAATATATTTACTTTCTGTTCCTCCTGAAACCATATCTAAATAAAACTGTAGAAATACCAAAATTAATCAACCAATAAAAGCCAAGATATTCTGGAAGTCATCAACCACAGAAAGATTTCAACACATTTCGAGAAGGCAAGCAATGAAATGGAGGAGCCATGAATAAAATAATGAAGAAAAAAAGGCTGAGCCTAAGTAAGGTCTGCACAAAGTCACTCAGCTTTTGCTGAGCTCTGGTTATAGTAAAGGGCAGAGGAAAGAAGAGGGGCTGAAAACAAGGAGACAAACGTCATTTTAGGAAAAACACTTCATTTAATGAGCTCCAGGGAACACTCAGCCTGCTGCCATACTAACTCATGAATTACAATGGATTGTTGGTAAGCAAGACAAGAAAACAGGGAAGAAACAAAAGAAACAAAAATCAAGACACTGTTTCTAACTGGACTCTTCTCAAATGAGATCGAGGAATTATGGTTCAATGCCACAGCTGTAAATCATTTCTGCTCTTGGAGAGGTTACAAAGGGCTTATAATATTTCCCTTGTTTTCAGACAGAATTTAGGTCTGAGCAAAAGCTTTTGTGTCCTCCAACCCCAAAATTTATTGGGGATGGAAGCCCAGATTTGCTGGGACATACCATAAAAAGAATCTCAAGAGCAGAGGGTCAAACTGATTTTGGAATATATGAATTATGCCCAGTGTGAGTTTCAATAGGTTTATATATATATATACATTTTTACTGATCTATATGATTTTGGGTTCTGAAACTTCTACATGTCACATGCGTGATACATAACAGACAATGTCAGCCCCAGGAGGGAGAAAACACTCCAATGAAGCAAGCCAAAGAAACAAGTTTTAAGCAAGGTCAAGTGATGTGTAGACCAGGATTGTTCAATTCCTACCTGTCATGCTGAAGCTTCCAGCTCCTGAATAACAACACATGCTTCCCTTGTCCTAGACAGCCAAGAGTACGTCTCCTCTCTTGGGCATAAGAATCCCTAGAGTTACATATGGGTAGTAAAGAGTGGACCCAGCTGTCATACTCACAATGACCAAATTGTGTTGATCGTACTTTATACCAATACATCGCTCCACGCTGAAGTTGCAATAAATGATATATTTGCTTTCTAGACATGAATGAGACGCCTTACTGGATATACTCCAGGAAGGCCAGAGAAGCTGGCTTCTAATCCATATGGAACAATTCACTGGTGAATTTCTTTCAGGATAGCCCATGATTTATCTAGAATATCATCTTTACATATCTGGATCCTTCAAACTAGACAAAGGGAAAATACGGGCTTCAAGCCTCAGTTAGAAATATGGAATGGTGCCATGCTGACAACTGGTGCTCCCTGACCTGTATCTTCTGAGATTAGAACACAGTGTGGTGGATGACCAATTCATGCGTTGAACAAAAGAAGACCTCCTACAGGGCAGTGTAGCTGTTCGTTACAGGTATGGCACTTAGGGCTAAGTACCATAAGGACTACAAGAAAAAAAGAAAAACAAGTAACACATGAAGCATATACGATAAGGAGGCACCACAGTCCAGAGCACAGGCTCTGGAATCACACAGGCTTGGATCGAATCCCGGCTAAGCCACTACCATCTATATACCCTGAAGGACAGGCCAAGGTTTAAATGTTCTTTTACCAAATTTCAAAACAGAAGTGAAGAAAGAACCTATCTGCCAGGAAGGGACATCGTGGGCTGCAGCATCCAGTCGGATCAGGGCTCTGCATCTCCTGCTCAGAAACCTTGGCCACCTGGCTCATGGTGATGCTGGCAGCTGAGCAGCCCTGGAGAAGGCGATCCTGTCTCCAGGTCTCGCAGAGGAGCTGGGGAGGTCTGCGGACGAGGTGGCCCACACCCTGGTAAGCTCTGGCTGCCTCCTGCCCTCAGGTCTGAGCAGGCTCTGGCCTCTGGCCCCGTGGTGGGGAAGGCCTGGCCGATACATACGCAGGGCTGAGGGGCCTGCAGAGCCAGTCGCCAGGCAGGGTGAGCTCTGGAGGAGGCTTCCACAGTCCCCAACAGTCTCCGCATGGTGGCCCATCTGGTGCCAAACACCTGCCACCCACAGCCAGAAGTCCCAGCCACTAGAAAGTCCAGAAGGGGCCCTGCCCTTTGCCTTTGGGCCGGGGTTAAGCCAGCAGCTGGGCTTGCATGTGACCCCTGCATCACCCCCTGCCCCGCCTGCACTTTCTCTGTGACACGTACAATGGATATGTCATAAAGCCAGGCAGAGCCAGTGCTATAAATTCAGACGAGTTAGAATCTAGGAAGAGGCTCTCCCACTTTCACTCTCTGCTCTCAGATCAGGCAGGCAGTACCTCTAATATGGAAGCTATGGACACCACACCTCCTTCACACGCTGTCCTCTCCCATTCTGCTCCTGTTTTCCCCAGCACCCCATTTACGGCCCTGGCGGGCATCGGTGCTTCAGCAGGAAGCACGTCAGACCCCGAACCTATGGACACCACACCACCTTCACACGCTGTCATCTTCCATTCTGCTCCTGTTTTCCCGACCACCCCATTTACGGCCCTGGCGGGCATCGGTGCTTCAGCAGGAAGCACGTCAGACCCCGAACCTATGGACACCACACCACCTTCACACGCTGTCATCTTCCGTTCTGCTCCTGTTTTCCCGACCACCCCATTTACGGCCCTGGCGGGCATCGGTGCTTCAGCAGGAAGCCCGTCAGACCCCGAACCTATGGACACCACACCACCTTCACACGCTGTCATCTTCCGTTCTGCTCCTGTTTTCCCGACCACCCCATTTACGGCCCTGGCGGGCATCGGTGCTTCAGCAGGAAGCCCGTCAGACCCCGAACCTATGGACACCACACCTCCTTCCCACGCTGTCATCTTCCATCCTGCTCCTCTTTACCCCAGCACCCCATTTATGGCTTAGGCCGGCACTGGTGCTTCAGCAGGCAGCACCTCTAACACCAAAGCTATGGACACCACACCTCCTTCCCAGGCTGTCATTTTCCAGTCTGCCCTGTCTCCAATAGAACCACTACCCATTTCACACCGCTGTTCCAAGTTCTGGGAACACACCACCCAGTGATAGCAATGCCTCAGCCCATGCCTCGACTCATTTACCTGCAACGTGAGCCAACAGATAGACCAACACTTCAAAGTTATGACAGAATGTTGAGTAAGTTATACGCTTGGAATTTCATTTATTATTATTAACAAGCACAACTGTAGTGCTTAGACTATAACAAGTACTATTCTAAGGGCTTACCAAATATTAACTCACTTATTCCTCATAATGGCAACCCTAGATGTAGGGAATATTCATAATGTTCACTCTTCTGGGGGCAACTGAGGCCCAGAGACGTTGAAGAGCTTGCCTAATGCCACACAGTAAGTAGGTGGCAAAACCCGGGATTAAAACCAGACCGTCTAGACTTTCATCACTTTGCTGTGCCACCGTACTATAAGTTGTGGTTAGGGAAGGAACTAAATTGACAAGACTCTGAACTAAAAGGAGAAGGGAGAAATGAGAAAATGAGTGATCCTAGAAACTAGAGTAGAGTTAGGCTCAGCAATTTCTGGTGATGAGACCCGGAAGAACAAGAACTTGGTTGGAATATTAACTTGGGGTAGTATCTGAATCCATGGAGAAATGGTTTTGTTTTCTGTAAAATTTAGAAAGGTCAGTTGGATGAAGATTAATGAAGACAAAAGTAGAAAGGAAAAGAAAAAGGTGCCTTAAGGGAGACATAACCGCTTCCCTCTACGTACCCACAGTTGGGGTCCTGTGGGAAAGGATGGAGCTCTCTCTACCGGGTTGGTCACCAGGCTGAACAAGGAGAAACATGGCAACCATTGTACTGGTTTTGATGATCTCTCAAAACCAAGGCTTCAGTTTCCAAGAACGACCTACGGTAGCATAACTAGTGTGTGTCACACATGCCACTAAGTGTGTTTCCAGTCACACATTTTAATTGGAGAACTACTTCCTATGAGGTAGGCATTAGTTCCCTATGGCTGCTGTAACAAATGACTACAAATGTGCTTGCTTCTAACACAACACACTTATTTTCTTATGGTTCTGCAAGACAGAGGTCCAAAACCAGTTTCCCTGGGCTGAAACCAGAAGTCGACAGGGCCATCCATCCTCCTTCTAGAGGCTCTAAGCGAGAATCTGTTTGTTTCCTCGCCAGCATTCCTTCACTTCTGGCCACATCAATGCAACCCCAACTTCGTCATCACATTCTCTTTGGAGTACAAATTCCCTCTGCCTCTCTCTTACGAGAACACCAGTGGTTATATTTGGGCCCATCCAGGTAGTCCAGGAGAATCTTCCCATCTGAGAACCATTACTTTCATCCCACTGGCAAAGTGCCTTCTGCCATTTAAGGTCACATTCACAGGTTCTGGAGAGTAGAATGTGGACATTTGGGGGCAATGGTATTATTCAGTCTACGACAAGGTAGATACTATTATCTTTCTCAGACGTAGGAAATGACGTTTAGGGAAGTAGTTTGTCTCAGGTCTACAATTTCCAGAGTAGAGACTTAAATTCTGCCACTGACACTTTAGGACACACCCTAAACAACTTGAATCTGTGTCCTTAACTACTGCATAATCCTTGGTTAAGAGTCACACTTAGGTATCAAGACCCAATTGAATGCAACACAAGTACTGTCTCCTCTTTCACTATGTTTGCCTGGTGTACTGATGAATCTTGCCCAGAGCAGAAGAGTTCAGAAAATTGTTATGCAGGTTTACGAAGAGAAAGCATTTACTGTTTGACGTGCCCGGAGTAACGGAAGGCTTTTTCAAATAAAATATGCCACCAAAGAGTCAAGTGTCACAACAGAGGTAACCCCGTGGGAGTCACGAGACTAAAATTATCTCCAATTGTGCAGGAGAGAAAAGTTTCACTGAAGGCAGGTGTAGTTCAGCCAAGCCCTACAGCACAGAAGTAGGAATGTGGGTATGTACGAATGGGAAACAGTTTAATGCAGAATGGATGAGAAATATGAATTCGACCTATTCTAAAACAACTGGCTTATTAACTCAGTAAATCGATTTAGTCAGTCAAACTAGCTTTAGCTGATTACTTATCCAGGGAATAGCTGTTTAGAGTAATTTTTGTCATAGAACAGTCAATAAAATGGTTGAACTATAGCTTTAGGCTTGCTAAGTGAAATAGATTGCTCTAGATGATTTTCAAGTGACTTACTTGGTAGTACTCACGAAATTGGGGGTTAACAATTGCTTAAGAAAACAAAGAGAATTGATTTTAAATAAAGTACTTACTGTGTGAACTATCTGTTCAGTAGCTCATGTTAAACGGATGTTTATAATCCCCACTGGACAACCAACTACTTTTTTGCAAATGGCAATGTGAATTGCTCTCGCATAAACTATAGCAATGACCACCTATCTAATTTGTTGTCCAAACCAGAAATGTTCTAACAATACTGGTGTCCTAATAAAAATAAGCACGAAGGGAACACACACTGGGTGTCTCCCGTGTGCCCGTGCATGCATCTATATCTCACTGAACCCCCATAACAGCCCCCAAGAGAGGGACTCTGAGTGTCCCCATGCTGCTTGTGGAGAAACAGGCACAGGAAGGTTCAATAATCTATCTACCTTATATCACACAGAGGGTGGGAAAGCCCGTTTTTAAACCACCTGCCTCCAATTCCAGGTGCTAGGAGCCAGACTCAGCCTACAGCTCTCTTCTGCTCGCCTGGAGGTGAAACAAGGTGTCATGATTAGTCAAATCCCGGTCTTCACTCATCAAGGTAGCTTGAACACCTGCACGTCCTCCAAGTAGCATGTAGCATAAGCAATAAGATGTTTGCCCCGTGATCCTCCAGGAACTTGGAATCAGCTGTGCCTGGTTAGGCTGAGCTGGTTTAGAGTGGAGAGGACCACCGATCTTCCACCCGGGCAAGTGCCTTTTGACCTCCTGCCATCAGAGGGCCGAAAACTCCAGCCTGAGAATGTGCTGAGGCCTGTAGCCTAGTTAGGCCAGCTCAGAACAATGATGAGCACACGTTTTTCCAATCACCTTTCCTCATGCTCCCCATGCCTCATACTGCCCTGCTTCTTTATTCTTTATCCCACAGATACCCAAAGCCCCTTGCCTTTGGGGAGGCGGATTTGAGACCTATTGTCACGTCACGTCCTCGCTTGGCTGCCCTGTGAATAAACCTCCTCTTTGCTGCAAACCTCAGCATTTCAGTGTTTTGGCTTGCTGCGCCTCAGACGGAATGGTTGGGAGCAGTGGTACAGGACCCTTGCATGTGAGGGAAGCTGGTTCCTAGTAGTCACATTGCGGATGTTTTCTCCTCTCGGGGTGGGGGTGGGGCAGACATCCTGCTCTTCCAGAAAGGGAGAAACACAGGTGCCAAACCCTTGCCCTCAGCGTCACCCTCACCTAGGAGCTTGTTAGAAGCACAGAATCCAGGCCCCACCCAGAACTACTGAATACCAGCCTGCATTTAACAAGATCCCCAAGAGAGGCATACCCATATTAAAGTTGGAGAGGCACCAAGCTGTCATCGTCTTCTCCGCAGCTAATGAAAACGAAGCAAAGATTCATCCCGAGCCGACTCTGCCTCAGTCACCTGGATATCCCATGAGCTCATTTAATCCTCCCCAGAACCTGCAAATGAGACTGAGGGTCAGAGTGGTCTAGCACCCAAGGTTCCATAAAAGAACACGACCAAGGCTCACTGGAGCCCAGACTTCCAAAAAAGAAGGCCCCTGAGCACAGCATGGCACCACCACAGCCCAAACCGTGGGCCTGGAGGGTAGGCCAGGCTCCCCACGCAGAGTTCACACCATTCGACAGATGCCCACAGCAGACCACAAGGCAATAATGAGAAGTAACTTCTGATTGTGGAATCTCTGAATTTTGAGATTTAAAGAAAAAAATCTGTTTTCAGGGGATGGTTAAAACAGTTCTACCAAGGAGTAAAGAGAGGGCATCTCAAGGCTCCTTCTGGACTAAGAATTTAATGCCTACTTATTGAGAAATGCTCCGTGCATTTGCTCAGCCCTACGTCAAGATGAAGTTCTCTGTGCCCTAGAAGCTTAGGTTCTAAAAAGGCCACAGAAATGGGTGAGACCTAAAAAATGCCAGAACAATGCAACGGTCTTAATCAGACTGTCTTTGCTTTGCCTTGCTTACAAGTCACTGACTTTAAACTGAATATGGTGTCATGTCTTTATGTTTCTTGAAGCTTTGTTTTTTCAAAAGATCATATAAAGATTTTCTACCATGGTAAGACTTTTATATTGTATTTTTCTTAAACTGGACTGTGGTACATTTACCCTCCATCAGATGATTGCTTATAACTCACCTTGCTTTATTAAGAATACCGCTAGAGGCTTCTATGTGCCTACTAAAGAAAATACAATTTCAGGCCCATTGAAACCAATGAAAATCCAAGATTTCAGAGCACAAGATAATGAAAATTCTCTCTATCCGCGTCTCTTACTGCTTTTAATCTGTTAACAGTCCCTAAGTGTGTCAGATGAAAGGTACTGTCGTGGGAATTGACATCATTAACAGCATTCCATACAGGTAAGTCTTGATTGTTCCAATTTCTCAAAAAGTTGGACATATTTACTGCCTCTATGACATCTCTAGGGTGTGTGGAAGAAATAAAAAAGAGGGCTGTACAATGTATTTCTCCAAATATACACACAAATAGTTTGCACATACAAACAGGGAAACCTTATAAATAATGTATGGGGAGCAAAGTATTGTCGGTAACGGAACTACTCATTTCGAAAGACAACACTGTCACCAAGTGTCCCCTCACCAAAACTGACTGGGAATTTTTGGGGGCCACCAAACCAGAGATGGAGATTTTCAGGCACATTCTTGCCAGAAGAGAGAGCCTAGGGCATAAACCACTCAACTTGTTGGCACGAATGCCAGGGCAACCCAAGCAAGGGGATGTACAAGCCTACGTGACGCTTGGAAGTAGGAAGCTTTGGGGGACTACACCTGGGCTGGTACTGGCCTCCCTCCCCAAAGGGACAAGGAGAGCAGAAACCTGGATGGAGTCAAGACAGAGAACAAAGCAAGGCAAGGCTGGGTATGGAGCAACGTGTGGATCCAGGAGCATGTGTCTCAGAACTGCCGGGGCTCTGCAGACCAGCTGCATCCCCATTCTCCTTGACCCTCATGGGTATAATGAACTCAGGATGGGCAAATCCCGGCTGCCAAGTCACTTCCACCTGTCCATGGAGTTGACAGTTACTTGCTCACAGTGAACCAACCTCCCTGGACCTAACAGCTACTTCAGGAGGCGGTAGTGGAGAACAAGGTGACGACAACGACCAGATGCGAAGGAGCAAGAGACGTTCAGCGGACCGACTGGGTGGACTGATGGTGTGGGGTTAAGTCTGCAGAGCTAAAGGGGCCAGATGTAGAAAAGGGAAGGGGAACCATGAGGATATGGTCAAGCCCCATCGTATGGATATTTCATCCATATGTTGTATGCAAATTCCATTCAATTTGCTCTGAGTGAACAAGAGAGAACTAAATTATCCTTTAAACCATGTCAGTGACTTTATTTACCATCTCATTTGATGAGCTCATAGCCCAGGGGCAGAGGGAAATGGGAGCTGTGAGTCTGCCATCTCTCAGGAAGTCTCAGGCCTCAGAGGCCCCTCAGAGCCAAACTATCTCACCTTTTGCACTTTTCAAGCAACGTTATTCCTAAGTGCGAGTCACCCTCTTCATCAGGTTCTCCAAGAAACAGCAATCTCTCCCAATGAGAGAGGAAATATGGGCTACTTTGGCTTGCTGAGGCACAATATGTAGGTCTCCAAAATGGTACCTGCCTGGGGATTTTTCAAGAAAATTAAGCATCCGTGGTGATTTGTTTGTCTTCACATAACGTATGACCCAGATGTGCTGAGAAATAAGAAAAGGACGAACGAATCAAGGGTGGCTGATCCAAGGAGGCAAGGGGCAACTTCCACAGCCTACGTGGAAAGCTAGAGGGAGGGAACATCCAGCTGGTGGGAGCTGAAGACAGGGGCCAGTCCTCCTTGGGCTCGGGATGCCACCCCCTCTTCCTACATCTTCACGCTCTCCTTCTCTGTTGGCCCCTCCCAGCCATATTAAAGAGCCACAAGGAAATGCTCTCCTCCATTCCATTCTCCTGTCCTCCTATCCACCCCTCCCTTCTTTCCCTTTGCCATCAATTTCTTGACTTGCCCCCCATTTCTCCCCTCCCATCCACACTGCGGTCTGGTTTCTGCCCCACTACTCTCGTGAAACTGATCTCCTTGAAGCCCCCAATGATTTCTCCGTTGACAAGTCCAGGGCACTACTTCTCAATCCTTATCTTTGTGACCGCCAAGCCGAGTCAGATCTTAAACAACGTCTCTGTCTTGAGAATCTCTTCCCTTGGCTTCCGCGCCACCTTTCCTTTTCTTTCCATGAGACCGATCACAACCAGTGCTGCAGATTCCATCGAATTAAGGAATGCTGTTGCCTACATGTGCGAATGAGCTCAAGTGAGTAAAGTACTGAAGTAGAGGACACCTAAAGTGAAACGTCTTCATGAATGTCCACGTGGCTGAGCAGCAAGCTAACCTTTCCTACATGTGCTAAAGAAGAAGAGTTGGGTTTTATTTTATTTACTTTTCCCTGGACTGTGTTGAATGACTATCATCTACAAGTTCAGGCTACTTTTGGCTGAGGATTAATGCACTGGGAGAGCTGAGAGAAAACTGAACAATAGAGCTGTCTTTTTCTTGACCAGTTCACCTTAGTTGCCCAAACTCTAAGTCTTTCCCGAATTCTTTCTCCTTTTTATTGTAGTAAAAGGAACATAACACAAAATCCACCATTTGGATCATTTTACAATTCACCGTACCATTCAGTGGAATTTACTACTGTCACAATGTTGTGCAACTATCACCACTGCCTAGCTGCAAAACATTTTCATCAACCAAGAGGAAACCTACACCCATTTTAAGGAGTCATTCCCTATTTCCCTCTCTTCCAAACCCCTGGCAACCACTAATGTAGAATCTTTTCTGTGTGTATGGATTTGCCACTGCTGGACATTTCATATAAATGGAACCATACAATATGTAGCCTTTCATGCCTGACTCCTTTCAATTAGTTGCATCCATCATGTAGCATGTATCAGAAATCCACTCACTGTTATGGCTGAATCCTTCATACCCTTTGAATACAAAATTAAAACTACGTTGAGAGTGAAGCTCTGTTTTAATGGCACATCTATTAGGCCAATTCATTGAAAGAAGCTGAAGATGGAGATATTGTTGTGAAATGATAATCGTTGAGAAGCCTCAGCCAATTGGATAACGAAAAGTTTGGGAAATGTTGCAAAAAATTATCTGCTTTATGTTAAAAGCCTATTAAACAAGGATGCAGGAGATTGTCTTTTTCTTGCAGGTAACTTAAATGAGGCAGAAAGAAATAACTGCCCTTTAGAACACATTTTGAAAGGATTCCATTTATTCTTAATAGACGAATGGGAGTACAGGAAGTTCACATCCAATATGGACTCCCTGTCCAAACACTGTTTATCGTTCTAGCCACCACTATCGAATTATATTTCTTGAGAGTAAGGCAGCTCAATTCCTGCATATTACTTTCTAAAATTCATCCATCAAATCCATTAATACAGTATAAACAAGAGTTGTTCAAGTTTAAGTGCGCTTCAAATATCAGGTATAAAGAACCCCCAGTAAGAAAAAGAATCCTATATCTCTTGCCAGAATGTGGTCAGCTCTGGGGCGCTCTGCTAGCTGAAAGACACATTCATTATTAAGGGGATAGAGGCTGTTTAAGTGGGATGAGAGCCAAAAAATTTTAACTACATATATGTGTTAAGAACAGTGCTGGGTTATCTCATATTCTATATCAGTCAAGGCTCACCGTTTTACATACGTGAAAAGCAAAGTTAAAAGTGTATTAGTAGGGCTTCCCTGTTGGCGCGGTGGTTAAGGATCCACCTGCCAGTGCACGGGACACACGTTTGAGCCCTGGTCCGGGAAGATCCCACATGCCACGGAGCAACTAAGACCATGTGCCACAACTACTGAGCCTGCGTGCTAGAGCCCGTGAACCACAGCTACTGAAGCCCACGCACCTAGACCCCGTGCTCAGCAACAACGAGAAGCCACCACAATGAGAAGCCCGCGTACTGCAACAAAGAGTAGCCCCCGCTCACCGCAACTAGAGAAAGCCCGCGCACAGCAACGAAGAGCCTAGGCAGCCAAAGATAAATAAATAAATACGTCTATTTTTAAGAAAAGTGTTTTAGTAACTTACTAAAAGGCACGCAACCAGTAAACGTGAGCAAGAATTCAATCCCAAATCTGTCACACTCAAGTTTAAGCTAATACTTGAGATTAATAAAAACGGCACTAAATTAAAAGTTCAGAGATATTTTTTATTTCATACTTTCACTAATGCTCTTTGGAGATAAATCATGTCATTTATATGGGCCTTAGTTTTCACAACTTTAATAGTTGGAAGCTTGACTAGATGATCTGTATGTAGTCTTCCAATTCTAAAATGTTCCACTAATTTGGACTGTTACAATAATTGCCCTTGCAATACATGCATGTTGCCACCAAGTAGCAGTAGAGACTACTAGTTCCTTTTTTACCCCTAGTGGGGGTGCATTTTGACAGCAGACTTATCCGTCAATAGTACAACCTGTTAGTATAACTATAAGATAACAAAATAATCTGGCATTCTTTCCTGTAAAAGAGAAGCTTTACATTGTGTCTGTGAATCATACCAGAATCACCTGCAGGTTTTTAAATATAGAGGAAATCCTGAACCCATTGAATGAGACTCTTCAGAGACAGGACTTGGGCATCTGGAATTTTGGGTTCCCATCATTTTTATATTTTATTTCATTTCATTTTTGCCGATGTACAATATTTGTCACATCCTTTTGAATCTTTAAAACTTTCTTTTTGTTTTAAATGTTAGAATATTCCATAATCTTCACCTACTTTTCATAAGGTGTTATCTGTTATGTTTATTCGATCTTGTGCGTCTCCTGGTTAAGACTTCTTTCTTTCCTTTTTTTGTTTTTTTCGGGGCCCTGCCTCATGTCTTGCAGGATCTTAGTTCCCTGACCTGGGATTGGACCCCAGGGCCCCAGCAGTGAAAGCGTCATGTTCTAAATACTGGACCACCAGGGAAGTCCCAAGATTTCAGTTTTAAATGACTTCTTTCCCCACTCTAATTCATTCCTGGGATCAGTTTCATGTTTGGACATTAAAGCAACCTTGCATTGCCAGAATAAAGCTACTTTGATTCTGATATATGATTGTTTTACATACCATGGATACAGTTTGTGCTTCTCTTTACACATTTTGCATGCATATTCAAAGGAGAAACTGGCCTGTGATTCTATTCTCGTAATATTCTTTATAGATTTTTTGTTGCTTTTTTAAGATTCTATACTTTATGTTTTATTTATTTATTTTTGGCTGTATTGGGTCTTCATTGCTGCATGCGAGCTTTCTCTAGTTTCGGCGAGCGGGGGTCTATTCTTTGTTGCGGTGAGTAGGCTTCTCATTGCAGCCTTCTGACCCCATGGGCTTCTGACCCCATTCGTCAGTGCTACTTCAGGTCCTCACCCCTTCCCTTCTGACCCTGGGCGGTGAAATCCTCTTTCTTCGGCTGGCGTGCGGCAGAAAGTCAATGAGGCAAGAGTAGGTTTGGAGTATCCAAGGAGCAGAAAGGATGTCAGCATGTGGAAAACAGAGCGAGCAAATTGGAGAGGAGAACGAAACAGTCAGAGAGGAAACAGAGGCCCAGATTTCTAGGTCTGTGGAGGCACTCTGAGGACTTTGCATTTTCTGTGAAGAAGCCACTGAAGAAATTTGAGTGACATGATCTGACTTATGTTTTAACAAGATCTCTCTGGATGCCATGCTGATTAGAGACTGTAGGAGAGCAAGGACAAGCCCCAGAAGACCAACAGTTGATTCAAAGAAATGATTACTCAAACATGGTCCCCCTCCTCAGTGAACACGCAGAGCAGCAATTGGCAAATAATGCCCACGAATCAAATCAGGCTCTCAGCCTGGATCTGTGGGACTGTGAGCTAATAATGGTTCTCACGTTTAGAAAGCTTGTTGAAGAGGAAAGAGGAGGAGAAGCTACAGAAACTGTATATGGCCCACAAAGCCTAAGATATTTCAAATCCAGAAAATGCTTTCCAACACCTGACGTAAAGCATGTGGCTGGTAGGAGGTCCTCAACCAAATTTGGAAGAGGAATACATGAGTCAGTTAGTTCCTGAAAACACTGTAAAGTGATAGGTGTCAAGAAACATTTACCCCTTCACCCTTAACCTTCACAAATGATGCCAGTTCCATTGAGCTATTGAAAAATACATTCTGGCTTTCAGAAAAATAACCCAGAGGACATTTTCTCACATACGCAAGGTCATAAACAACTGTCAAGTGAAGTTGAAATAGCAACAAATCAAATAATAACAAAAAACATTTTGACTGATTTTTAAATCTTAGAAAGCATTTTCATGTTCATTATCTAATTTAATCCTCAAATCAACGTCATGAGATAGTTATTATTTCCCCATTAGAAATGACCACATATGAAATCCTTAGTGATTGCTCAACAAAAGCTGAAATCTTGAGTGTTACATCTATTAAGGCCATGGTTGGGTGTTTTCCCATGGGAACATTGGATGCTAAAATCCACAGGGATTTTCAGCTCAAGATGGCAGACTAGGAAATATATTTACTTTCTGTTCCTCCTGAAACCATATCTAAATAAAACTGTAGAAATACCAAAATTAATCAACCAATAAAAGCCAAGATATTCTGGAAGTCGTCAACCACAGAAAGATTTCAACACATGTCGAGAAGGCAAGCAATGAAATGGAGGAGCCATGAATGAAATAATGAAGAAAAAAAGGCTGAACCTAAGTAAGGTCTGCACAAAGTCACTCAGCTTTTGCTGAGCTCTGGTTATAGTAAAGGGCAGAGGAAAGAAGAGGGGCTGAAAACAAGGAGACAAACGTCATTTTAGGAAAAACACTTCATTTAATGAGCTCCAGGGAACACTCAGCCTGCTGCCATACTAACTCATGAATTACAATGGATTGTTGGTAAGCAAGACAAGAAAACAGGGAAGAAACAAAAGAAACAAAAATCAAGACACTGTTTCTAACTGGACTCTTCTCAAATGAGATCGAGGAATTATGGTTCAATGCCACAGCTGTAAATCATTTCTGCTCTTGGAGAGGTTACAAAGGGCTTATAATATTTCCCTTGTTTTCAGACAGAATTTAGGTCTGAGCAAAAGCTTTTGTGTCCTCCAACCCCAAAATTTATTGGGGATGGAAGCCCAGATTTGCTGGGACATACCATAAAAAGAATCTCAAGAGCAGAGGGTCAAACTGATTTTGGAATATATGAATTATGCCCAGTATGAGTTTCAATAGGTTTATATATATATATACATTTTTACTGATCTATATGATTTTGGGTTCTGAAACTTCTACATGTCACATGCGTGATACATAACAGACAATGTCAGCCCCAGGAGGGAGAAAACACTCCAATGAAGCAAGCCAAAGAAACAAGTTTTAAGCAAGGTCAAGTGATGTGTAGACCAGGATTGTTCAATTCCTACCTGTCATGCTGAAGCTTCCAGCTCCTGAATAACAACACATGCTTCCCTTGTCCTAGACAGCCAAGAGTACGTCTCCTCTCTTGGGCATAAGAATCCCTAGAGTTACATATGGGTAGTAAAGAGTGGACCCAGCTGTCATACTCACAATGACCAAATTGTGTTGATCGTACTTTATACCAATACATCGCTCCACGCTGAAGTTGCAATAAATGATATATTTGCTTTCTAGACATGAATGAGACGCCTTACTGGATATAATCCAGGAAGGCCAGAGAAGCTGGCTTCTAATCCATATGGAACAATTCACTGGTGAATTTCTTTCAGGATAGACCATGATTTATCTAGAATATCATCTTTACATATCTGGATCCTTCAAACTAGACAAAGGGAAAATACGGGCTTCAAGCCTCAGTTAGAAATATGGAATGGTGCCATGCTGACAACTGGTGCTCCCTGACCTGTATCTTCTGAGATTAGAACACAGTGTGGTGGATGACCAATTCATGCGTTGAACAAAAGAAGACCTCCTACAGGGCAGTGTAGCTGTTCGTTACAGGTATGGCACTTAGGGCTAAGTACCATAAGGACTACAAGAAAAAAAGAAAAACAAGTAACACATGAAGCATATACGATAAGGAGGCACCACAGTCCAGAGCACAAGCTCTGGAATCACACAGGCTTGGATTGAATCCCGGCTAAGCCACTACCATCTATATACCCTGAAGGACAGGCCAAGGTTTAAATGTTCTTTTACCAAATTTCAAAACAGAAGTGAAGAAAGAACCTATCTGCCAGGAAGGGACATCGTGGGCTGCAGCATCCAGTCGGATCAGGGCTCTGCATCTCCTGCTCAGAAACCTTGGCCACCTGGCTCATGGTGATGCTGGCAGCTGAGCAGCCCTGGAGAAGGCGATCCTGTCTCCAGGTCTCGCAGAAGAGCTGGGGAGGTCTGCGGACGAGGTGGCCCACACCCTGGTAAGCTCTGGCTGCCTCCTGCCCTCAGGTCTGAGCAGGCTCTGGCCTCTGGGCCCCGTGGTGGGGAAGGCCTGGCCGATACATACGCAGGGCTGAGGGGCCTGCAGAGCCAGTCGCCAGGCAGGGTGAGCTCTGGAGGAGGCTTCCACAGTCCCCAACAGTCTCCGCATGGTGGCCCATCTGGTGCCAAACACCTGCCACCCACAGCCAGAAGTCCCAGCCACTAGAAAGTCCAGAAGGGGCCCTGCCCTTTGCCTTTGGGCCGGGGTTAAGCCAGCAGCTGGGCTTGCATGTGACCCCTGCATCACCCCCTGCCCCGCCTGCACTTTCTCTGTGACACGTACAATGGATATGTCATAAAGCCAGGCAGAGCCAGTGCTAT
Source organism: Leucopleurus acutus (assembly GCF_964270905.1). NCBI lineage: Eukaryota > Metazoa > Chordata > Mammalia > Artiodactyla > Delphinidae > Leucopleurus > Leucopleurus acutus. Next base: position 118,223 of record NW_028138887.1, on the reverse strand, counting down.
AAATTCAGAGGAGTTAGAATCTAGGAAGAGGCTCTCCCACTTTCATTCTCTGCTCTCAGATAAGGCAGGCAGTACCTCTAATATGGAAGCTATGGACACCACACCTCCTTCACACGCTGTCCTCTTCCATTCTGCTCCTGTTTTCCCCAGCACCCCATTTACGGCCCTGGTGGGCATCGGTGCTTCAGCAGGAAGCACGTCAGACCCCGAACCTATGGACACCACACCACCTTCACACGCTGTCATCTTCCATTCTGCTCCTGTTTTCCCGACCACCCCATTTACGGCCCTGGCGGGCATCGGTGCTTCAGCAGGAAGCACGTCAGACCCCGAACCTATGGACACCACACCACCTTCACACGCTGTCATCTTCCATTCTGCTCCTGTTTTCCCGACCACCCCATTTACGTCCCTGGCGGGCATCGGTGCTTCAGCAGGAAGCCCGTCAGACCCCGAACCTATGGACACCACACCACCTTCACACGCTGTCATCTTCCGTTCTGCTCCTGTTTTCCCGACCACCCCATTTACGGCCCTGGCGGGCATCGGTGCTTCAGCAGGAAGCACGTCAGACCCCGAACCTATGGACACCACACCACCTTCACACGCTGTCATCTTCCGTTCTGCTCCTGTTTTTCCCAGCACCCCATTTACGGCCCTGCCGGGCATCGGTGCTTCAGCAGGAAGCCCGTCAGACCCCGAACCTATGGACACCACACCTCCTTCCCACGCTGTCATCTTCCATCCTGCTCCTCTTTACCCCAGCACCCCATTTATGGCTTAGGCCGGCACTGGTGCTTCAGCAGGCAGCACCTCTAACACCAAAGCTATGGACACCACACCTCCTTCCCAGGCTGTCATTTTCCAGTCTGCCCTGTCTCCAATAGAACCACTACCCATTTCACACCGCTGTTCCAAGTTCTGGGAACACACCACCCAGTGATAGCAATGCCTCAGCCCATGCCTCGACTCATTTACCTGCAACGTGAGCCAACAGATAGACCAACACTTCAAAGTTATGACAGAATGTTGAGTAAGTTATACGCTTGGAATTTCATTTATTATTATTAACAAGCACAACTGTAGTGCTTAGACTATAACAAGTACTATTCTAAGGGCTTACCAAATATTAACTCACTTATTCCTCATAATGGCAACCCTAGAGGTAGGGAATATTCATAATGTTCACTCTTCTGGGGGCAACTGAGGCCCAGAGACGTTGAAGAGCTTGCCTAATGCCACACAGTAAGTAGGTGGCAAAACCCGGGATTAAAACCAGACCGTCTAGACTTTCATCACTTTGCTGTGCCACCGTACTATAAGTTGTGGTTAGGGAAGGAACTAAATTGACAAGACTCTGAACTAAAAGGAGAAGGGAGAAATGAGAAAATGAGTGATCCTAGAAACTAGAGTAGAGTTAGGCTCAGCAATTTCTGGTGATGAGACCCGGAAGAACAAGAACTTGGTTGGAATATTAACTTGGGGTAGTATCTGAATCCATGGAGAAATGGTTTTGTTTTCTGTAAAATTTAGAAAGGTCAGTTGGATGAAGATTAATGAAGACAAAAGTAGAAAGGAAAAGAAAAAGGTGCCTTAAGGGAGACATAACCGCTTCCCTCTACGTACCCACAGTTGGGGTCCTGTGGGAAAGGATGGAGCTCTCTCTACCGGGTTGGTCACCAGGCTGAACAAGGAGAAACATGGCAACCATTGTACTGGTTTTGATGATCTCTCAAAACCAAGGCTTCAGTTTCCAAGAACGACCTACGGTAGCATAACTAGTGTGTGTCACACATGCCACTAAGTGTGTTTCCAGTCACACATTTTAATTGGAGAACTACTTCCTATGAGGTAGGCATTAGTTCCCTATGGCTGCTGTAACAAATGACTACAAATGTGCTTGCTTCTAACACAACACACTTATTTTCTTATGGTTCTGCAAGACAGAGGTCCAAAACCAGTTTCCCTGGGCTGAAACCAGAAGTCGACAGGGCCATCCATCCTCCTTCTAGAGGCTCTACGCGAGAATCTGTTTGTTTCCTCGCCAGCATTCCTTCACTTCTGGCCACATCAATGCAACCCCAACTTCGTCATCACATTCTCTTTGGAGTACAAATTCCCTCTGCCTCTCTCTTACGAGAACACCAGTGGTTATATTTGGGCCCATCCAGGTAGTCCAGGAGAATCTTCCCATCTGAGAACCATTACTTTCATCCCACTGGCAAAGTGCCTTCTGCCATTTAAGGTCACATTCACAGGTTCTGGAGAGTAGAATGTGGACATTTGGGGGCAATGGTATTATTCAGTCTACGACAAGGTAGATACTATTATCTTTCTCAGACGTAGGAAATGACGTTTAGGGAAGTAGTTTGTCTCAGGTCTACAATTTCCAGAGTAGAGACTTAAATTCTGCCACTGACACTTTAGGACACACCCTAAACAACTTGAATCTGTGTCCTTAACTACTGCATAATCCTTGGTTAAGAGTCACACTTAGGTATCAAGACCCAATTGAATGCAACACAAGTACTGTCTCCTCTTTCACTATGTTTGCCTGGTGTACTGATGAATCTTGCCCAGAGCAGAAGAGTTCAGAAAATTGTTATGCAGGTTTACGAAGAGAAAGCATTTACTGTTTGACGTGCCCGGAGTAACGGAAGGCTTTTTCAAATAAAATATGCCATCAAAGAGTCAAGTGTCACAACAGAGGTAACCCCGTGGGAGTCACGAGACTAAAATTATCTCCAATTGTGCAGGAGAGAAAAGTTTCACTGAAGGCAGGTGTAGTTCAGCCAAGCCCTACAGCACAGAAGTAGGAATGTGGGTATGTACGAATGGGAAACAGTTTAATGCAGAATGGATGAGAAATATGAATTCGACCTATTCTAAAACAACTGGCTTATTAACTCAGTAAATCGATTTAGTCAGTCAAACTAGCTTTAGCTGATTACTTATCCAGGGAATAGCTGTTTAGAGTAATTTTTGTCATAGAACAGTCAATAAAATGGTTGAACTATAGCTTTAGGCTTGCTAAGTGAAATAGATTGCTCTAGATGATTTTCAAGTGACTTACTTGGTAGTACTCACGAAATTGGGGGTTAACAATTGCTTAAGAAAACAAAGAGAATTGATTTTAAATAAAGTACTTACTGTGTGAACTATCTGTTCAGTAGCTCATGTTAAACGGATGTTTATAATCCCCACTGGACAACCAACTACTTTTTTGCAAATGGCAATGTGAATTGCTCTCGCATAAACTATAGCAATGACCACCTATCTAATTTGTTGTCCAAACCAGAAATGTTCTAACAATACTGGTGTCCTAATAAAAATAAGCACGAAGGGAACACACACTGGGTGTCTCCCGTGTGCCCGTGCATGCATCTATATCTCACTGAACCCCCATAACAGCCCCCAAGAGAGGGACTCTGAGTGTCCCCATGCTGCTTGTGGAGAAACAGGCACAGGAAGGTTCAATAATCTATCTACCTTATATCACACAGAGGGTGGGAAAGCCCGTTTTTAAACCACCTGCCTCCAATTCCAGGTGCTAGGAGCCAGACTCAGCCTACAGCTCTCTTCTGCTCGCCTGGAGGTGAAACAAGGTGTCATGATTAGTCAAATCCCGGTCTTCACTCATCAAGGTAGCTTGAACACCTGCACGTCCTCCAAGTAGCATGTAGCATAAGCAATAAGATGTTTGCCCCGTGATCCTCCAGGAACTTGGAATCAGCTGTGCCTGGTTAGGCTGAGCTGGTTTAGAGTGGAGAGGACCACCGATCTTCCACCCGGGCAAGTGCCTTTTGACCTCCTGCCATCAGAGGGCCGAAAACTCCAGCCTGAGAATGTGCTGAGGCCTGTAGCCTAGTTAGGCCAGCTCAGAACAATGATGAGCACACGTTTTTCCAATCACCTTTCCTCATGCTCCCCATGCCTCATACTGCCCTGCTTCTTTATTCTTTATCCCACAGATACCCAAAGCCCCTTGCCTTTGGGGAGGCGGATTTGAGACCTATTGTCACGTCACGTCCTCGCTTGGCTGCCCTGTGAATAAACCTCCTCTTTGCTGCAAACCTCAGCATTTCAGTGTTTTGGCTTGCTGCGCCTCAGACGGAATGGTTGGGAGCAGTGGTACAGGACCCTTGCATGTGAGGGAAGCTGGTTCCTAGTAGTCACATTGCGGATGTTTTCTCCTCTCGGGGTGGGGGTGGGGCAGACATCCTGCTCTTCCAGAAAGGGAGAAACACAGGTGCCAAACCCTTGCCCTCAGCGTCACCCTCACCTAGGAGCTTGTTAGAAGCACAGAATCCAGGCCCCACCCAGAACTACTGAATACCAGCCTGCATTTAACAAGATCCCCAAGAGAGGCATACCCATATTAAAGTTGGAGAGGCACCAAGCTGTCATCGTCTTCTCCGCAGCTAATGAAAACGAAGCAAAGATTCATCCCGAGCCGACTCTGCCTCAGTCACCTGGATATCCCATGAGCTCATTTAATCCTCCCCAGAACCTGCAAATGAGACTGAGGGTCAGAGTGGTCTAGCACCCAAGGTTCCATAAAAGAACACGACCAAGGCTCACTGGAGCCCAGACTTCCAAAAAAGAAGGCCCCTGAGCACAGCATGGCACCACCACAGCCCAAACCGTGGGCCTGGAGGGTAGGCCAGGCTCCCCACGCAGAGTTCACACCATTCGACAGATGCCCACAGCAGACCACAAGGCAATAATGAGAAGTAACTTCTGATTGTGGAATCTCTGAATTTTGAGATTTAAAGAAAAAAATCTGTTTTCAGGGGATGGTTAAAACAGTTCTACCAAGGAGTAAAGAGAGGGCATCTCAAGGCTCCTTCTGGACTAAGAATTTAATGCCTACTTATTGAGAAATGCTCCGTGCATTTGCTCAGCCCTACGTCAAGATGAAGTTCTCTGTGCCCTAGAAGCTTAGGTTCTAAAAAGGCCACAGAAATGGGTGAGACCTAAAAAATGCCAGAACAATGCAACGGTCTTAATCAGACTGTCTTTGCTTTGCCTTGCTTACAAGTCACTGACTTTAAACTGAATATGGTGTCATGTCTTTATGTTTCTTGAAGCTTTGTTTTTTCAAAAGATCATATAAAGATTTTCTACCATGGTAAGACTTTTATATTGTATTTTTCTTAAACTGGACTGTGGTACATTTACCCTCCATCAGATGATTGCTTATAACTCACCTTGCTTTATTAAGAATACCGCTAGAGGCTTCTATGTGCCTACTAAAGAAAATACAATTTCAGGCCCATTGAAACCAATGAAAATCCAAGATTTCAGAGCACAAGATAATGAAAATTCTCTCTATCCGTGTCTCTTACTGCTTTTAATCTGTTAACAGTCCCTAAGTGTGTCAGATGAAAGGTACTGTCGCGGGAATTGACATCATTAACAGCATTCCATACAGGTAAGTCTTGATTGTTCCAATTTCTCAAAAAGTTGGACATATTTACTGCCTCTATGACATCTCTAGGGTGTGTGGAAGAAATAAAAAAGAGGGCTGTACAATGTATTTCTCCAAATATACACACAAATAGTTTGCACATACAAACAGGGAAACCTTATAAATAATGTATGGGGAGCAAAGGATTGTCGGTAACGGAACTACTCATTTCGAAAGACAACACTGTCACCAAGTGTCCCCTCACCAAAACTGACTGGGAATTTTTGGGGGCCACCAAACCAGAGATGGAGATTTTCAGGCACATTCTTGCCAGAAGAGAGAGCCTAGGGCATAAACCACTCAACTTGTTGGCACGAATGCCAGGGCAACCCAAGCAAGGGGATGTACAAGCCTACATAACGCTTGGAAGTAGGAAGCTTTGGGGGACTACACCTGGGCTGGTACTGGCCTCCCTCCCCAAAGGGACAAGGAGAGCAGAAACCTGGATGGAGTCAAGACAGAGAACAAAGCAAGGCAAGGCTGGGTATGGAGCAACGTGTGGATCCAGGAGCATGTGTCTCAGAACTGCCGGGGCTCTGCAGACCAGCTGCATCCCCATTCTCCTTGACCCTCATGGGTATAATGAACTCAGGATGGGCAAATCCCGGCTGCCAAGTCACTTCCACCTGTCCATGGAGTTGACAGTTACTTGCTCACAGTGAACCAACCTCCCTGGACCTAACAGCTACCGCAGGAGGCGGTAGTGGAGAACAAGGTGACGACAACGACCAGATGCGAAGGAGCAAGAGACGTTCAGCGGACCGACTGGGTGGACTGATGGTGTGGGGTTAAGTCTGCAGAGCTAAAGGGGCCAGATGTAGAAAAGGGAAGGGGAACCATGAGGATATGGTCAAGCCCCATCGTATGGATATTTCATCCATATGTTGTATGCAAATCCCATTCAATTTGCTCTGAGTGAACAAGAGAGAACTAAATTATCCTTTAAACCATGTCAGTGACTTTATTTACCATCTCATTTGATGAGCTCATAGCCCAGGGGCAGAGGGAAATGGGAGCTGTGAGTCTGCCATCTCTCAGGAAGTCTCAGGCCTCAGAGGCCCCTCAGAGCCAAACTACCTCACCTTTTGCACTTTTCAAGCAACGTTATTCCTAAGTGCGAGTCACCCTCTTCATCAGGTTCTCCAAGAAACAGCAATCTCTCCCAATGAGAGAGGAAATATGGGCTACTTTGGCTTGCTGAGGCACAATATGTAGGTCTCCAAAATGGTACCTGCCTGGGGATTTTTCAAGAAAATTAAGCATCCGTGGTGATTTGTTTGTCTTCACATAACGTATGACCCAGATGTGCTGAGAAATAAGAAAAGGACGAACGAATCAAGGGTGGCTGATCCAAGGAGGCAAGGGGCAACTTCCACAGCCTACGTGGAAAGCTAGAGGGAGGGAACATCCAGCTGGTGGGAGCTGAAGACAGGGGCCAGTCCTCCTTGGGCTCGGGATGCCACCCCCTCTTCCTACATCTTCACGCTCTCCTTCTCTGTTGGCCCCTCCCAGCCATATTAAAGAGCCACAAGGAAATGCTCTCCTCCATTCCATTCTCCTGTCCTCCTATCCACCCCTCCCTTCTTTCCCTTTGCCATCAATTTCTTGACTTGCCCCCCATTTCTCCCCTCCCATCCACACTGCGGTCTGGTTTCTGCCCCCCTACTCTCGTGAAACTGATCTCCTTGAAGCCCCCAATGATTTCTCCGTTGACAAGTCCAGGGCACTACTTCTCAATCCTTATCTTTGTGACCGCCAAGCCGAGTCAGATCTTAAACAACGTCTCTGTCTTGAGAATCTCTTCCCTTGGCTTCCGCGCCACCTTTCCTTTTCTTTCCATGAGACCGATCACAACCAGTGCTGCAGATTCCATCGAATTAAGGAATGCTGTTGCCTACATGTGCGAATGAGCTCAAGTGAGTAAAGTACTGAAGTAGAGGACACCTAAAGTGAAACGTCTTCATGAATGTCCACGTGGCTGAGCAGCAAGCTAACCTTTCCTACATGTGCTAAAGAAGAAGAGTTGGGTTTTATTTTATTTACTTTTCCCTGGACTGTGTTGAATGACTATCATCTACAAGTTCAGGCTACTTTTGGCTGAGGATTAATGCACTGGGAGAGCTGAGAGAAAACTGAACAATAGAGCTGTCTTTTTCTTGACCAGTTCACCTTAGTTGCCCAAACTCTAAGTCTTTCCCGAATTCTTTCTCCTTTTTATTGTAGTAAAAGGAACATAACACAAAATCCACCATTTGGATCATTTTACAATTCACCGTACCATTCAGTGGAATTTACTACTGTCACAATGTTGTGCAACTATCACCACTGCCTAGCTGCAAAACATTTTCATCAACCAAGAGGAAACCTACACCCATTTTAAGGAGTCATTCCCTATTTCCCTCTCTTCCAAACCCCTGGCAACCACTAATGTAGAATCTTTTCTGTGTGTATGGATTTGCCACTGCTGGACATTTCATATAAATGGAACCATACAATATGTAGCCTTTCATGCCTGACTCCTTTCAATTAGTTGCATCCATCATGTAGCATGTATCAGAAATCCACTCACTGTTATGGCTGAATCCTTCATACCCTTTGAATACAAAATTAAAACTACGTTGAGAGTGAAGCTCTGTTTTAATGGCACATCTATTAGGCCAATTCATTGAAAGAAGCTGAAGATGGAGATATTGTTGTGAAATGATAATCGTTGAGAAGCCTCAGCCAATTGGATAACGAAAAGTTTGGGAAATGTTGCAAAAAATTATCTGCTTTATGTTAAAAGCCTATTAAACAAGGATGCAGGAGATTGTCTTTTTCTTGCAGGTAACTTAAATGAGGCAGAAAGAAATAACTGCCCTTTAGAACACATTTTGAAAGGATTCCATTTATTCTTAATAGACGAATGGGAGTACAGGAAGTTCACATCCAATATGGACTCCCTGTCCAAACACTGTTTATCGTTCTAGCCACCACTATCGAATTATATTTCTTGAGAGTAAGGCAGCTCAATTCCTGCATATTACTTTCTAAAATTCATCCATCAAATCCATTAATACAGTATAAACAAGAGTTGTTCAAGTTTAAGTGCGCTTCAAATATCAGGTATAAAGAACCCCCAGTAAGAAAAAGAATCCTATATCTCTTGCCAGAATGTGGTCAGCTCTGGGGCGCTCTGCTAGCTGAAAGACACATTCATTATTAAGGGGATAGAGGCTGTTTAAGTGGGATGAGAGCCAAAAAATTTTAACTACATATATGTGTTAAGAACAGTGCTGGGTTATCTCATATTCTATATCAGTCAAGGCTCACCGTTTTACATACGTGAAAAGCAAAGTTAAAAGTGTATTAGTAGGGCTTCCCTGTTGGCGCGGTGGTTAAGGATCCACCTGCCAGTGCACGGGACACACGTTTGAGCCCTGGTCCGGGAAGATCCCACATGCCACGGAGCAACTAAGACCATGTGCCACAACTACTGAGCCTGCGTGCTAGAGCCCGTGAACCACAGCTACTGAAGCCCACGCACCTAGACCCCGTGCTCAGCAACAACGAGAAGCCACCACAATGAGAAGCCCGCGTACTGCAACAAAGAGTAGCCCCCGCTCACCGCAACTAGAGAAAGCCCGCGCACAGCAACGAAGAGCCTAGGCAGCCAAAGATAAATAAATAAATACGTCTATTTTTAAGAAAAGTGTTTTAGTAACTTACTAAAAGGCACGCAACCAGTAAACGTGAGCAAGAATTCAATCCCAAATCTGTCACACTCAAGTTTAAGCTAATACTTGAGATTAATAAAAACGGCACTAAATTAAAAGTTCAGAGATATTTTTTATTTCATACTTTCACTAATGCTCTTTGGAGATAAATCATGTCATTTATATGGGCCTTAGTTTTCACAACTTTAATAGTTGGAACCTTGACTAGATGATCTGTATGTAGTCTTCCAATTCTAAAATGTTCCACTAATTTGGACTGCTACAATAATTGCCCTTGCAATACATGCATGCTGCCACCAAGTAGCAGTAGAGACTACTAGTTCCTTTTTTACCCCTAGTGGGGGTGCATTTTGACAGCAGACTTATCCGTCAATAGTACAACCTGTTAGTATAACTATAAGATAACAAAATAATCTGGCATTCTTTCCTGTAAAAGAGAAGCTTTACATTGTGTCTGTGAATCATACCAGAATCACCTGCAGGTTTTTAAATATAGAGGAAATCCTGAACCCATTGAATGAGACTCTTCAGAGACAGGACTTGGGCATCTGGAATTTTGGGTTCCCATCATTTTTATATTTTATTTCATTTCATTTTTGCCGATGTACAATATTTGTCACATCCTTTTGAATCTTTAAAACTTTCTTTTTGTTTTAAATGTTAGAATATTCCATAATCTTCACCTACTTTTCATAAGGTGTTATCTGTTATGTTTATTCGATCTTGTGCGTCTCCTGGTTAAGACTTCTTTCTTTCCTTTTTTTGTTTTTTTCGGGGCCCTGCCTCATGTCTTGCAGGATCTTAGTTCCCTGACCTGGGATTGGACCCCAGGGCCCCAGCAGTGAAAGCGTCATGTTCTAAATACTGGACCACCAGGGAAGTCCCAAGATTTCAGTTTTAAATGACTTCTTTCCCCACTCTAATTCATTCCTGGGATCAGTTTCATGTTTGGACATTAAAGCAACCTTGCATTGCCAGAATAAAGCTACTTTGATTCTGATATATGATTGTTTTACATACCATGGATACAGTTTGTGCTTCTCTTTACACATTTTGCATGCATATTCAAAGGAGAAACTGGCCTGTGATTCTATTCTCGTAATATTCTTTATAGATTTTTTGTTGCTTTTTTAAGATTCTATACTTTATGTTTTATTTATTTATTTTTGGCTGTATTGGGTCTTCATTGCTGCATGCGAGCTTTCTCTAGTTTCGGCGAGCGGGGGTCTATTCTTTGTTGCGGTGAGTAGGCTTCTCATTGCAGCCTTCTGACCCCATGGGCTTCTGACCCCATTCGTCAGTGCTACTTCAGGTCCTCACCCCTTCCCTTCTGACCCTGGGCGGTGAAATCCTCTTTCTTCGGCTGGCGTGCGGCAGAAAGTCAATGAGGCAAGAGTAGGTTTGGAGTATCCAAGGAGCAGAAAGGATGTCAGCATGTGGAAAACAGAGCGAGCAAATTGGAGAGGAGAACGAAACAGTCAGAGAGGAAACAGAGGCCCAGATTTCTAGGTCTGTGGAGGCACTCTGAGGACTTTGCATTTTCTGTGAAGAAGCCACTGAAGAAATTTGAGTGACATGATCTGACTTATGTTTTAACAAGATCTCTCTGGATGCCATGCTGATTAGAGACTGTAGGAGAGCAAGGACAAGCCCCAGAAGACCAACAGTTGATTCAAAGAAATGATTACTCAAACATGGTCCCCCTCCTCAGTGAACACGCAGAGCAGCAATTGGCAAATAATGCCCACGAATCAAATCAGGCTCTCAGCCTGGATCTGTGGGACTGTGAGCTAATAATGGTTCTCACGTTTAGAAAGCTTGTTGAAGAGGAAAGAGGAGGAGAAGCTACAGAAACTGTATATGGCCCACAAAGCCTAAGATATTTCAAATCCAGAAAATGCTTTCCAACACCTGACGTAAAGCATGTGGCTGGTAGGAGGTCCTCAACCAAATTTGGAAGAGGAATACATGAGTCAGTTAGTTCCTGAAAACACTGTAAAGTGATAGGTGTCAAGAAACATTTACCCCTTCACCCTTAACCTTCACAAATGATGCCAGTTCCATTGAGCTATTGAAAAATACATTCTGGCTTTCAGAAAAATAACCCAGAGGACATTTTCTCACATACGCAAGGTCATAAACAACTGTCAAGTGAAGTTGAAATAGCAACAAATCAAATAATAACAAAAAACATTTTGACTGATTTTTAAATCTTAGAAAGCATTTTCATGTTCATTATCTAATTTAATCCTCAAATCAACGTCATGAGATAGTTATTATTTCCCCATTAGAAATGACCACATATGAAATCCTTAGTGATTGCTCAACAAAAGCTGAAATCTTGAGTGTTACATCTATTAAGGCCATGGTTGGGTGTTTTCCCATGGGAACATTGGATGCTAAAATCCACAGGGATTTTCAGCTCAAGATGGCAGACTAGGAAATATATTTACTTTCTGTTCCTCCTGAAACCATATCTAAATAAAACTGTAGAAATACCAAAATTAATCAACCAATAAAAGCCAAGATATTCTGGAAGTCGTCAACCACAGAAAGATTTCAACACATGTCGAGAAGGCAAGCAATGAAATGGAGGAGCCATGAATGAAATAATGAAGAAAAAAAGGCTGAACCTAAGTAAGGTCTGCACAAAGTCACTCAGCTTTTGCTGAGCTCTGGTTATAGTAAAGGGCAGAGGAAAGAAGAGGGGCTGAAAACAAGGAGACAAACGTCATTTTAGGAAAAACACTTCATTTAATGAGCTCCAGGGAACACTCAGCCTGCTGCCATACTAACTCATGAATTACAATGGATTGTTGGTAAGCAAGACAAGAAAACAGGGAAGAAACAAAAGAAACAAAAATCAAGACACTGTTTCTAACTGGACTCTTCTCAAATGAGATCGAGGAATTATGGTTCAATGCCACAGCTGTAAATCATTTCTGCTCTTGGAGAGGTTACAAAGGGCTTATAATATTTCCCTTGTTTTCAGACAGAATTTAGGTCTGAGCAAAAGCTTTTGTGTCCTCCAACCCCAAAATTTATTGGGGATGGAAGCCCAGATTTGCTGGGACATACCATAAAAAGAATCTCAAGAGCAGAGGGTCAAACTGATTTTGGAATATATGAATTATGCCCAGTATGAGTTTCAATAGGTTTATATATATATATACATTTTTACTGATCTATATGATTTTGGGTTCTGAAACTTCTACATGTCACATGCGTGATACATAACAGACAATGTCAGCCCCAGGAGGGAGAAAACACTCCAATGAAGCAAGCCAAAGAAACAAGTTTTAAGCAAGGTCAAGTGATGTGTAGACCAGGATTGTTCAATTCCTACCTGTCATGCTGAAGCTTCCAGCTCCTGAATAACAACACATGCTTCCCTTGTCCTAGACAGCCAAGAGTACGTCTCCTCTCTTGGGCATAAGAATCCCTAGAGTTACATATGGGTAGTAAAGAGTGGACCCAGCTGTCATACTCACAATGACCAAATTGTGTTGATCGTACTTTATACCAATACATCGCTCCACGCTGAAGTTGCAATAAATGATATATTTGCTTTCTAGACATGAATGAGACGCCTTACTGGATATACTCCAGGAAGGCCAGAGAAGCTGGCTTCTAATCCATATGGAACAATTCACTGGTGAATTTCTTTCAGGATAGACCATGATTTATCTAGAATATCATCTTTACATATCTGGATCCTTCAAACTAGACAAAGGGAAAATACGGGCTTCAAGCCTCAGTTAGAAATATGGAATGGTGCCATGCTGACAACTGGTGCTCCCTGACCTGTATCTTCTGAGATTAGAACACAGTGTGGTGGATGACCAATTCATGCGTTGAACAAAAGAAGACCTCCTACAGGGCAGTGTAGCTGTTCGTTACAGGTATGGCACTTAGGGCTAAGTACCATAAGGACTACAAGAAAAAAAGAAAAACAAGTAACACATGAAGCATATACGATAAGGAGGCACCACAGTCCAGAGCACAAGCTCTGGAATCACACAGGCTTGGATCGAATCCCGGCTAAGCCACTACCATCTATATACCCTGAAGGACAGGCCAAGGTTTAAATGTTCTTTTACCAAATTTCAAAACAGAAGTGAAGAAAGAACCTATCTGCCAGGAAGGGACATCGTGGGCTGCAGCATCCAGTCGGATCAGGGCTCTGCATCTCCTGCTCAGAAACCTTGGCCACCTGGCTCATGGTGATGCTGGCAGCTGAGCAGCCCTGGAGAAGGCGATCCTGTCTCCAGGTCTCGCAGAAGAGCTGGGGAGGTCTGCGGACGAGGTGGCCCACACCCTGGTAAGCTCTGGCTGCCTCCTGCCCTCAGGTCTGAGCAGGCTCTGGCCTCTGGGCCCCGTGGTGGGGAAGGCCTGGCCGATACATACGCAGGGCTGAGGGGCCTGCAGAGCCAGTCGCCAGGCAGGGTGAGCTCTGGAGGAGGCTTCCACAGTCCCCAACAGTCTCCGCATGGTGGCCCATCTGGTGCCAAACACCTGCCACCCACAGCCAGAAGTCCCAGCCACTAGAAAGTCCAGAAGGGGCCCTGCCCTTTGCCTTTGGGCCGGGGTTAAGCCAGCAGCTGGGCTTGCATGTGACCCCTGCATCACCCCCTGCCCCGCCTGCACTTTCTCTGTGACACGTACAATGGATATGTCATAAAGCCAGGCAGAGCCAGTGCTATAAATTCAGAGGAGTTAGAATCTAGGAAGAGGCTCTCCCACTTTCATTCTCTGCTCTCAGATAAGGCAGGCAGTACCTCTAATATGGAAGCTATGGACACCACACCTCCTTCACACGCTGTCCTCTTCCATTCTGCTCCTGTTTTCCCCAGCACCCCATTTACGGCCCTGGTGGGCATCGGTGCTTCAGCAGGAAGCACGTCAGACCCCGAACCTATGGACACCACACCACCTTCACACGCTGTCATCTTCCATTCTGCTCCTGTTTTCCCGACCACCCCATTTACGGCCCTGGCGGGCATCGGTGCTTCAGCAGGAAGCACGTCAGACCCCGAACCTATGGACACCACACCACCTTCACACGCTGTCATCTTCCATTCTGCTCCTGTTTTCCCGACCACCCCATTTACGTCCCTGGCGGGCATCGGTGCTTCAGCAGGAAGCCCGTCAGACCCCGAACCTATGGACACCACACCACCTTCACACGCTGTCATCTTCCGTTCTGCTCCTGTTTTCCCGACCACCCCATTTACGGCCCTGGCGGGCATCGGTGCTTCAGCAGGAAGCACGTCAGACCCCGAACCTATGGACACCACACCACCTTCACACGCTGTCATCTTCCGTTCTGCTCCTGTTTTTCCCAGCACCCCATTTACGGCCCTGCCGGGCATCGGTGCTTCAGCAGGAAGCCCGTCAGACCCCGAACCTATGGACACCACACCTCCTTCCCACGCTGTCATCTTCCATCCTGCTCCTCTTTACCCCAGCACCCCATTTATGGCTTAGGCCGGCACTGGTGCTTCAGCAGGCAGCACCTCTAACACCAAAGCTATGGACACCACACCTCCTTCCCAGGCTGTCATTTTCCAGTCTGCCCTGTCTCCAATAGAACCACTACCCATTTCACACCGCTGTTCCAAGTTCTGGGAACACACCACCCAGTGATAGCAATGCCTCAGCCCATGCCTCGACTCATTTACCTGCAACGTGAGCCAACAGATAGACCAACACTTCAAAGTTATGACAGAATGTTGAGTAAGTTATACGCTTGGAATTTCATTTATTATTATTAACAAGCACAACTGTAGTGCTTAGACTATAACAAGTACTATTCTAAGGGCTTACCAAATATTAACTCACTTATTCCTCATAATGGCAACCCTAGATGTAGGGAATATTCATAATGTTCACTCTTCTGGGGGCAACTGAGGCCCAGAGACGTTGAAGAGCTTGCCTAATGCCACACAGTAAGTAGGTGGCAAAACCCGGGATTAAAACCAGACCGTCTAGACTTTCATCACTTTGCTGTGCCACCGTACTATAAGTTGTGGTTAGGGAAGGAACTAAATTGACAAGACTCTGAACTAAAAGGAGAAGGGAGAAATGAGAAAATGAGTGATCCTAGAAACTAGAGTAGAGTTAGGCTCAGCAATTTCTGGTGATGAGACCCGGAAGAACAAGAACTTGGTTGGAATATTAACTTGGGGTAGTATCTGAATCCATGGAGAAATGGTTTTGTTTTCTGTAAAATTTAGAAAGGTCAGTTGGATGAAGATTAATGAAGACAAAAGTAGAAAGGAAAAGAAAAAGGTGCCTTAAGGGAGACATAACCGCTTCCCTCTACGTACCCACAGTTGGGGTCCTGTGGGAAAGGATGGAGCTCTCTCTACCGGGTTGGTCACCAGGCTGAACAAGGAGAAACATGGCAACCATTGTACTGGTTTTGATGATCTCTCAAAACCAAGGCTTCAGTTTCCAAGAACGACCTACGGTAGCATAACTAGTGTGTGTCACACATGCCACTAAGTGTGTTTCCAGTCACACATTTTAATTGGAGAACTACTTCCTATGAGGTAGGCATTAGTTCCCTATGGCTGCTGTAACAAATGACTACAAATGTGCTTGCTTCTAACACAACACACTTATTTTCTTATGGTTCTGCAAGACAGAGGTCCAAAACCAGTTTCCCTGGGCTGAAACCAGAAGTCGACAGGGCCATCCATCCTCCTTCTAGAGGCTCTAAGCGAGAATCTGTTTGTTTCCTCGCCAGCATTCCTTCACTTCTGGCCACATCAATGCAACCCCAACTTCGTCATCACATTCTCTTTGGAGTACAAATTCCCTCTGCCTCTCTCTTACGAGAACACCAGTGGTTATATTTGGGCCCATCCAGGTAGTCCAGGAGAATCTTCCCATCTGAGAACCATTACTTTCATCCCACTGGCAAAGTGCCTTCTGCCATTTAAGGTCACATTCACAGGTTCTGGAGAGTAGAATGTGGACATTTGGGGGCAATGGTATTATTCAGTCTACGACAAGGTAGATACTATTATCTTTCTCAGACGTAGGAAATGACGTTTAGGGAAGTAGTTTGTCTCAGGTCTACAATTTCCAGAGTAGAGACTTAAATTCTGCCACTGACACTTTAGGACACACCCTAAACAACTTGAATCTGTGTCCTTAACTACTGCATAATCCTTGGTTAAGAGTCACACTTAGGTATCAAGACCCAATTGAATGCAACACAAGTACTGTCTCCTCTTTCACTATGTTTGCCTGGTGTACTGATGAATCTTGCCCAGAGCAGAAGAGTTCAGAAAATTGTTATGCAGGTTTACGAAGAGAAAGCATTTACTGTTTGACGTGCCCGGAGTAACGGAAGGCTTTTTCAAATAAAATATGCCACCAAAGAGTCAAGTGTCACAACAGAGGTAACCCCGTGGGAGTCACGAGACTAAAATTATCTCCAATTGTGCAGGAGAGAAAAGTTTCACTGAAGGCAGGTGTAGTTCAGCCAAGCCCTACAGCACAGAAGTAGGAATGTGGGTATGTACGAATGGGAAACAGTTTAATGCAGAATGGATGAGAAATATGAATTCGACCTATTCTAAAACAACTGGCTTATTAACTCAGTAAATCGATTTAGTCAGTCAAACTAGCTTTAGCTGATTACTTATCCAGGGAATAGCTGTTTAGAGTAATTTTTGTCATAGAACAGTCAATAAAATGGTTGAACTATAGCTTTAGGCTTGCTAAGTGAAATAGATTGCTCTAGATGATTTTCAAGTGACTTACTTGGTAGTACTCACGAAATTGGGGGTTAACAATTGCTTAAGAAAACAAAGAGAATTGATTTTAAATAAAGTACTTACTGTGTGAACTATCTGTTCAGTAGCTCATGTTAAACGGATGTTTATAATCCCCACTGGACAACCAACTACTTTTTTGCAAATGGCAATGTGAATTGCTCTCGCATAAACTATAGCAATGACCACCTATCTAATTTGTTGTCCAAACCAGAAATGTTCTAACAATACTGGTGTCCTAATAAAAATAAGCACGAAGGGAACACACACTGGGTGTCTCCCGTGTGCCCGTGCATGCATCTATATCTCACTGAACCCCCATAACAGCCCCCAAGAGAGGGACTCTGAGTGTCCCCATGCTGCTTGTGGAGAAACAGGCACAGGAAGGTTCAATAATCTATCTACCTTATATCACACAGAGGGTGGGAAAGCCCGTTTTTAAACCACCTGCCTCCAATTCCAGGTGCTAGGAGCCAGACTCAGCCTACAGCTCTCTTCTGCTCGCCTGGAGGTGAAACAAGGTGTCATGATTAGTCAAATCCCGGTCTTCACTCATCAAGGTAGCTTGAACACCTGCACGTCCTCCAAGTAGCATGTAGCATAAGCAATAAGATGTTTGCCCCGTGATCCTCCAGGAACTTGGAATCAGCTGTGCCTGGTTAGGCTGAGCTGGTTTAGAGTGGAGAGGACCACCGATCTTCCACCCGGGCAAGTGCCTTTTGACCTCCTGCCATCAGAGGGCCGAAAACTCCAGCCTGAGAATGTGCTGAGGCCTGTAGCCTAGTTAGGCCAGCTCAGAACAATGATGAGCACACGTTTTTCCAATCACCTTTCCTCATGCTCCCCATGCCTCATACTGCCCTGCTTCTTTATTCTTTATCCCACAGATACCCAAAGCCCCTTGCCTTTGGGGAGGCGGATTTGAGACCTATTGTCACGTCACGTCCTCGCTTGGCTGCCCTGTGAATAAACCTCCTCTTTGCTGCAAACCTCAGCATTTCAGTGTTTTGGCTTGCTGCGCCTCAGACGGAATGGTTGGGAGCAGTGGTACAGGACCCTTGCATGTGAGGGAAGCTGGTTCCTAGTAGTCACATTGCGGATGTTTTCTCCTCTCGGGGTGGGGGTGGGGCAGACATCCTGCTCTTCCAGAAAGGGAGAAACACAGGTGCCAAACCCTTGCCCTCAGCGTCACCCTCACCTAGGAGCTTGTTAGAAGCACAGAATCCAGGCCCCACCCAGAACTACTGAATACCAGCCTGCATTTAACAAGATCCCCAAGAGAGGCATACCCATATTAAAGTTGGAGAGGCACCAAGCTGTCATCGTCTTCTCCGCAGCTAATGAAAACGAAGCAAAGATTCATCCCGAGCCGACTCTGCCTCAGTCACCTGGATATCCCATGAGCTCATTTAATCCTCCCCAGAACCTGCAAATGAGACTGAGGGTCAGAGTGGTCTAGCACCCAAGGTTCCATAAAAGAACACGACCAAGGCTCACTGGAGCCCAGACTTCCAAAAAAGAAGGCCCCTGAGCACAGCATGGCACCACCACAGCCCAAACCGTGGGCCTGGAGGGTAGGCCAGGCTCCCCACGCAGAGTTCACACCATTCGACAGATGCCCACAGCAGACCACAAGGCAATAATGAGAAGTAACTTCTGATTGTGGAATCTCTGAATTTTGAGATTTAAAGAAAAAAATCTGTTTTCAGGGGATGGTTAAAACAGTTCTACCAAGGAGTAAAGAGAGGGCATCTCAAGGCTCCTTCTGGACTAAGAATTTAATGCCTACTTATTGAGAAATGCTCCGTGCATTTGCTCAGCCCTACGTCAAGATGAAGTTCTCTGTGCCCTAGAAGCTTAGGTTCTAAAAAGGCCACAGAAATGGGTGAGACCTAAAAAATGCCAGAACAATGCAACGGTCTTAATCAGACTGTCTTTGCTTTGCCTTGCTTACAAGTCACTGACTTTAAACTGAATATGGTGTCATGTCTTTATGTTTCTTGAAGCTTTGTTTTTTCAAAAGATCATATAAAGATTTTCTACCATGGTAAGACTTTTATATTGTATTTTTCTTAAACTGGACTGTGGTACATTTGCCCTCCATCAGATGATTGCTTATAACTCACCTTGCTTTATTAAGAATACCGCTAGAGGCTTCTATGTGCCTACTAAAGAAAATACAATTTCAGGCCCATTGAAACCAATGAAAATCCAAGATTTCAGAGCACAAGATAATGAAAATTCTCTCTATCCGCGTCTCTTACTGCTTTTAATCTGCTAACAGTCCCTAAGTGTGTCAGATGAAAGGTACTGTCGCGGGAATTGACATCATTAACAGCATTCCATACAGGTAAGTCTTGATTGTTCCAATTTCTCAAAAAGTTGGACATATTTACTGCCTCTATGACATCTCTAGGGTGTGTGGAAGAAATAAAAAAGAGGGCTGTACAATGTATTTCTCCAAATATACACACAAATAGTTTGCACATACAAACAGGGAAACCTTATAAATAATGTATGGGGAGCAAAGGATTGTCGGTAACGGAACTACTCATTTCGAAAGACAACACTGTCACCAAGTGTCCCCTCACCAAAACTGACTGGGAATTTTTGGGGGCCACCAAACCAGAGATGGAGATTTTCAGGCACATTCTTGCCAGAAGAGAGAGCCTAGGGCATAAACCACTCAACTTGTTGGCACGAATGCCAGGGCAACCCAAGCAAGGGGATGTACAAGCCTACGTGACGCTTGGAAGTAGGAAGCTTTGGGGGACTACACCTGGGCTGGTACTGGCCTCCCTCCCCAAAGGGACAAGGAGAGCAGAAACCTGGATGGAGTCAAGACAGAGAACAAAGCAAGGCAAGGCTGGGTATGGAGCAACGTGTGGATCCAGGAGCATGTGTCTCAGAACTGCCGGGGCTCTGCAGACCAGCTGCATCCCCATTCTCCTTGACCCTCATGGGTATAATGAACTCAGGATGGGCGCATCCCGGCTGCCAAGTCACTTCCACCTGTCCATGGAGTTGACAGTTACTTGCTCACAGTGAACCAACCTCCCTGGACCTAACAGCTACCGCAGGAGGCGGTAGTGGAGAACAAGGTGACGACAACGACCAGATGCGAAGGAGCAAGAGACGTTCAGCGGACCGACTGGGTGGACTGATGGTGTGGGGTTAAGTCTGCAGAGCTAAAGGGGCCAGATGTAGAAAAGGGAAGGGGAACCATGAGGATATGGTCAAGCCCCATCGTATGGATATTTCATCCATATGTTGTATGCAAATCCCATTCAATTTGCTCTGAGTGAACAAGAGAGAACTAAATTATCCTTTAAACCATGTCAGTGACTTTATTTACCATCTCATTTGATGAGCTCATAGCCCAGGGGCAGAGGGAAATGGGAGCTGTGAGTCTGCCATCTCTCAGGAAGTCTCAGGCCTCAGAGGCCCCTCAGAGCCAAACTATCTCACCTTTTGCACTTTTCAAGCAACGTTATTCCTAAGTGCGAGTCACCCTCTTCATCAGGTTCTCCAAGAAACAGCAATCTCTCCCAATGAGAGAGGAAATATGGGCTACTTTGGCTTGCTGAGGCACAATATGTAGGTCTCCAAAATGGTACCTGCCTGGGGATTTTTCAAGAAAATTAAGCATCCGTGGTGATTTGTTTGTCTTCACATAACGTATGACCCAGATGTGCTGAGAAATAAGAAAAGGACGAACGAATCAAGGGTGGCTGATCCAAGGAGGCAAGGGGCAACTTCCACAGCCTACGTGGAAAGCTAGAGGGAGGGAACATCCAGCTGGTGGGAGCTGAAGACAGGGGCCAGTCCTCCTTGGGCTCGGGATGCCACCCCCTCTTCCTACATCTTCACGCTCTCCTTCTCTGTTGGCCCCTCCCAGCCATATTAAAGAGCCACAAGGAAATGCTCTCCTCCATTCCATTCTCCTGTCCTCCTATCCACCCCTCCCTTCTTTCCCTTTGCCATCAACTTCTTGACTTGCCCCCCATTTCTCCCCTCCCATCCACACTGCGGTCTGGTTTCTGCCCCACTACTCTCGTGAAACTGATCTCCTTGAAGCCCCCAATGATTTCTCCGTTGACAAGTCCAGGGCACTACTTCTCAATCCTTATCTTTGTGACCGCCAAGCCGAGTCAGATCTTAAACAACGTCTCTGTCTTGAGAATCTCTTCCCTTGGCTTCCGCGCCACCTTTCCTTTTCTTTCCATGAGACCGATCACAACCAGTGCTGCAGATTCCATCGAATTAAGGAATGCTGTTGCCTACATGTGCGAATGAGCTCAAGTGAGTAAAGTACTGAAGTAGAGGACACCTAAAGTGAAACGTCTTCATGAATGTCCACGTGGCTGAGCAGCAAGCTAACCTTTCCTACATGTGCTAAAGAAGAAGAGTTGGGTTTTATTTTATTTACTTTTCCCTGGACTGTGTTGAATGACTATCATCTACAAGTTCAGGCTACTTTTGGCTGAGGATTAATGCACTGGGAGAGCTGAGAGAAAACTGAACAATAGAGCTGTCTTTTTCTTGACCAGTTCACCTTAGTTGCCCAAACTCTAAGTCTTTCCCGAATTCTTTCTCCTTTTTATTGTAGTAAAAGGAACATAACACAAAATCCACCATTTGGATCATTTTACAATTCACCGTACCATTCAGTGGAATTTACTACTGTCACAATGTTGTGCAACTATCACCACTGCCTAGCTGCAAAACATTTTCATCAACCAAGAGGAAACCTACACCCATTTTAAGGAGTCATTCCCTATTTCCCTCTCTTCCAAACCCCTGGCAACCACTAATGTAGAATCTTTTCTGTGTGTATGGATTTGCCACTGCTGGACATTTCATATAAATGGAACCATACAATATGTAGCCTTTCATGCCTGACTCCTTTCAATTAGTTGCATCCATCATGTAGCATGTATCAGAAATCCACTCACTGTTATGGCTGAATCCTTCATACCCTTTGAATACAAAATTAAAACTACGTTGAGAGTGAAGCTCTGTTTTAATGGCACATCTATTAGGCCAATTCATTGAAAGAAGCTGAAGATGGAGATATTGTTGTGAAATGATAATCGTTGAGAAGCCTCAGCCAATTGGATAACGAAAAGTTTGGGAAATGTTGCAAAAAATTATCTGCTTTATGTTAAAAGCCTATTAAACAAGGATGCAGGAGATTGTCTTTTTCTTGCAGGTAACTTAAATGAGGCAGAAAGAAATAACTGCCCTTTAGAACACATTTTGAAAGGATTCCATTTATTCTTAATAGACGAATGGGAGTACAGGAAGTTCACATCCAATATGGACTCCCTGTCCAAACACTGTTTATCGTTCTAGCCACCACTATCGAATTATATTTCTTGAGAGTAAGGCAGCTCAATTCCTGCATATTACTTTCTAAAATTCATCCATCAAATCCATTAATACAGTATAAACAAGAGTTGTTCAAGTTTAAGTGCGCTTCAAATATCAGGTATAAAGAACCCCCAGTAAGAAAAAGAATCCTATATCTCTTGCCAGAATGTGGTCAGCTCTGGGGCGCTCTGCTAGCTGAAAGACACATTCATTATTAAGGGGATAGAGGCTGTTTAAGTGGGATGAGAGCCAAAAAATTTTAACTACATATATGTGTTAAGAACAGTGCTGGGTTATCTCATATTCTATATCAGTCAAGGCTCACCGTTTTACATACGTGAAAAGCAAAGTTAAAAGTGTATTAGTAGGGCTTCCCTGTTGGCGCGGTGGTTAAGGATCCACCTGCCAGTGCACGGGACACACGTTTGAGCCCTGGTCCGGGAAGATCCCACATGCCACGGAGCAACTAAGACCATGTGCCACAACTACTGAGCCTGCGTGCTAGAGCCCGTGAACCACAGCTACTGAAGCCCACGCACCTAGACCCCGTGCTCAGCAACAACGAGAAGCCACCACAATGAGAAGCCCGCGTACTGCAACAAAGAGTAGCCCCCGCTCACCGCAACTAGAGAAAGCCCGCGCACAGCAACGAAGAGCCTAGGCAGCCAAAGATAAATAAATAAATACGTCTATTTTTAAGAAAAGTGTTTTAGTAACTTACTAAAAGGCACGCAACCAGTAAACGTGAGCAAGAATTCAATCCCAAATCTGTCACACTCAAGTTTAAGCTAATACTTGAGATTAATAAAAACGGCACTAAATTAAAAGTTCAGAGATATTTTTTATTTCATACTTTCACTAATGTTCTTTGGAGATAAATCATGTCATTTATATGGGCCTTAGTTTTCACAACTTTAATAGTTGGAAGCTTGACTAGATGATCTGTATGTAGTCTTCCAATTCTAAAATGTTCCACTAATTTGGACTGTTACAATAATTGCCCTTGCAATACATGCATGTTGCCACCAAGTAGCAGTAGAGACTACTAGTTCCTTTTTTACCCCTAGTGGGGGTGCATTTTGACAGCAGACTTATCCGTCAATAGTACAACCTGTTAGTATAACTATAAGATAACAAAATAATCTGGCATTCTTTCCTGTAAAAGAGAAGCTTTACATTGTGTCTGTGAATCATACCAGAATCACCTGCAGGTTTTTAAATACAGAGGAAATCCTGAACCCATTGAATGAGACTCTTCAGAGACAGGACTTGGGCATCTGGAATTTTGGGTTCCCATCATTTTTATATTTTATTTCATTTCATTTTTGCCGATGTACAATATTTGTCACATCCTTTTGAATCTTTAAAACTTTCTTTTTGTTTTAAATGTTAGAATATTCCATAATCTTCACCTACTTTTCATAAGGTGTTATCTGTTATGTTTATTCGATCTTGTGCGTCTCCTGGTTAAGACTTCTTTCTTTCCTTTTTTTGTTTTTTTCGGGGCCCTGCCTCATGTCTTGCAGGATCTTAGTTCCCTGACCTGGGATTGGACCCCAGGGCCCCAGCAGTGAAAGCGTCATGTTCTAAATACTGGACCACCAGGGAAGTCCCAAGATTTCAGTTTTAAATGACTTCTTTCCCCACTCTAATTCATTCCTGGGATCAGTTTCATGTTTGGACATTAAAGCAACCTTGCATTGCCAGAATAAAGCTACTTTGATTCTGATATATGATTGTTTTACATACCATGGATACAGTTTGTGCTTCTCTTTACACATTTTGCATGCATATTCAAAGGAGAAACTGGCCTGTGATTCTATTCTCGTAATATTCTTTATAGATTTTTTGTTGCTTTTTTAAGATTCTATACTTTATGTTTTATTTATTTATTTTTGGCTGTATTGGGTCTTCATTGCTGCATGCGAGCTTTCTCTAGTTTCGGCGAGCGGGGGTCTATTCTTTGTTGCGGTGAGTAGGCTTCTCATTGCAGCCTTCTGACCCCATGGGCTTCTGACCCCATTCGTCAGTGCTACTTCAGGTCCTCACCCCTTCCCTTCTGACCCTGGGCGGTGAAATCCTCTTTCTTCGGCTGGCGTGCGGCAGAAAGTCAATGAGGCAAGAGTAGGTTTGGAGTATCCAAGGAGCAGAAAGGATGTCAGCATGTGGAAAACAGAGCGAGCAAATTGGAGAGGAGAACGAAACAGTCAGAGAGGAAACAGAGGCCCAGATTTCTAGGTCTGTGGAGGCACTCTGAGGACTTTGCATTTTCTGTGAAGAAGCCACTGAAGAAATTTGAGTGACATGATCTGACTTATGTTTTAACAAGATCTCTCTGGATGCCATGCTGATTAGAGACTGTAGGAGAGCAAGGACAAGCCCCAGAAGACCAACAGTTGATTCAAAGAAATGATTACTCAAACATGGTCCCCCTCCTCAGTGAACACGCAGAGCAGCAATTGGCAAATAATGCCCACGAATCAAATCAGGCTCTCAGCCTGGATCTGTGGGACTGTGAGCTAATAATGGTTCTCACGTTTAGAAAGCTTGTTGAAGAGGAAAGAGGAGGAGAAGCTACAGAAACTGTATATGGCCCACAAAGCCTAAGATATTTCAAATCCAGAAAATGCTTTCCAACACCTGACGTAAAGCATGTGGCTGGTAGGAGGTCCTCAACCAAATTTGGAAGAGGAATACATGAGTCAGTTAGTTCCTGAAAACACTGTAAAGTGATAGGTGTCAAGAAACATTTACCCCTTCACCCTTAACCTTCACAAATGATGCCAGTTCCATTGAGCTATTGAAAAATACATTCTGGCTTTCAGAAAAATAACCCAGAGGACATTTTCTCACATACGCAAGGTCATAAACAACTGTCAAGTGAAGTTGAAATAGCAACAAATCAAATAATAACAAAAAACATTTTGACTGATTTTTAAATCTTAGAAAGCATTTTCATGTTCATTATCTAATTTAATCCTCAAATCAACGTCATGAGATAGTTATTATTTCCCCATTAGAAATGACCACATATGAAATCCTTAGTGATTGCTCAACAAAAGCTGAAATCTTGAGTGTTACATCTATTAAGGCCATGGTTGGGTGTTTTCCCATGGGAACATTGGATGCTAAAATCCACAGGGATTTTCAGCTCAAGATGGCAGACTAGGAAATATATTTACTTTCTGTTCCTCCTGAAACCATATCTAAATAAAACTGTAGAAATACCAAAATTAATCAACCAATAAAAGCCAAGATATTCTGGAAGTCGTCAACCACAGAAAGATTTCAACACATGTCGAGAAGGCAAGCAATGAAATGGAGGAGCCATGAATGAAATAATGAAGAAAAAAAGGCTGAACCTAAGTAAGGTCTGCACAAAGTCACTCAGCTTTTGCTGAGCTCTGGTTATAGTAAAGGGCAGAGGAAAGAAGAGGGGCTGAAAACAAGGAGACAAACGTCATTTTAGGAAAAACACTTCATTTAATGAGCTCCAGGGAACACTCAGCCTGCTGCCATACTAACTCATGAATTACAATGGATTGTTGGTAAGCAAGACAAGAAAACAGGGAAGAAACAAAAGAAACAAAAATCAAGACACTGTTTCTAACTGGACTCTTCTCAAATGAGATCGAGGAATTATGGTTCAATGCCACAGCTGTAAATCATTTCTGCTCTTGGAGAGGTTACAAAGGGCTTATAATATTTCCCTTGTTTTCAGACAGAATTTAGGTCTGAGCAAAAGCTTTTGTGTCCTCCAACCCCAAAATTTATTGGGGATGGAAGCCCAGATTTGCTGGGACATACCATAAAAAGAATCTCAAGAGCAGAGGGTCAAACTGATTTTGGAATATATGAATTATGCCCAGTATGAGTTTCAATAGGTTTATATATATATATACATTTTTACTGATCTATATGATTTTGGGTTCTGAAACTTCTACATGTCACATGCGTGATACATAACAGACAATGTCAGCCCCAGGAGGGAGAAAACACTCCAATGAAGCAAGCCAAAGAAACAAGTTTTAAGCAAGGTCAAGTGATGTGTAGACCAGGATTGTTCAATTCCTACCTGTCATGCTGAAGCTTCCAGCTCCTGAATAACAACACATGCTTCCCTTGTCCTAGACAGCCAAGAGTACGTCTCCTCTCTTGGGCATAAGAATCCCTAGAGTTACATATGGGTAGTAAAGAGTGGACCCAGCTGTCATACTCACAATGACCAAATTGTGTTGATCGTACTTTATACCAATACATCGCTCCACGCTGAAGTTGCAATAAATGATATATTTGCTTTCTAGACATGAATGAGACGCCTTACTGGATATAATCCAGGAAGGCCAGAGAAGCTGGCTTCTAATCCATATGGAACAATTCACTGGTGAATTTCTTTCAGGATAGACCATGATTTATCTAGAATATCATCTTTACATATCTGGATCCTTCAAACTAGACAAAGGGAAAATACGGGCTTCAAGCCTCAGTTAGAAATATGGAATGGTGCCATGCTGACAACTGGTGCTCCCTGACCTGTATCTTCTGAGATTAGAACACAGTGTGGTGGATGACCAATTCATGCGTTGAACAAAAGAAGACCTCCTACAGGGCAGTGTAGCTGTTCGTTACAGGTATGGCACTTAGGGCTAAGTACCATAAGGACTACAAGAAAAAAAGAAAAACAAGTAACACATGAAGCATATACGATAAGGAGGCACCACAGTCCAGAGCACAAGCTCTGGAATCACACAGGCTTGGATTGAATCCCGGCTAAGCCACTACCATCTATATACCCTGAAGGACAGGCCAAGGTTTAAATGTTCTTTTACCAAATTTCAAAACAGAAGTGAAGAAAGAACCTATCTGCCAGGAAGGGACATCGTGGGCTGCAGCATCCAGTCGGATCAGGGCTCTGCATCTCCTGCTCAGAAACCTTGGCCACCTGGCTCATGGTGATGCTGGCAGCTGAGCAGCCCTGGAGAAGGCGATCCTGTCTCCAGGTCTCGCAGAAGAGCTGGGGAGGTCTGCGGACGAGGTGGCCCACACCCTGGTAAGCTCTGGCTGCCTCCTGCCCTCAGGTCTGAGCAGGCTCTGGCCTCTGGGCCCCGTGGTGGGGAAGGCCTGGCCGATACATACGCAGGGCTGAGGGGCCTGCAGAGCCAGTCGCCAGGCAGGGTGAGCTCTGGAGGAGGCTTCCACAGTCCCCAACAGTCTCCGCATGGTGGCCCATCTGGTGCCAAACACCTGCCACCCACAGCCAGAAGTCCCAGCCACTAGAAAGTCCAGAAGGGGCCCTGCCCTTTGCCTTTGGGCCGGGGTTAAGCCAGCAGCTGGGCTTGCATGTGACCCCTGCATCACCCCCTGCCCCGCCTGCACTTTCTCTGTGACACGTACAATGGATATGTCATAAAGCCAGGCAGAGCCAGTGCTATAAATTCAGAGGAGTTAGAATCTAGGAAGAGGCTCTCCCACTTTCATTCTCTGCTCTCAGATAAGGCAGGCAGTACCTCTAATATGGAAGCTATGGACACCACACCTCCTTCACACGCTGTCCTCTTCCATTCTGCTCCTGTTTTCCCCAGCACCCCATTTACGGCCCTGGTGGGCATCGGTGCTTCAGCAGGAAGCACGTCAGACCCCGAACCTATGGACACCACACCACCTTCACACGCTGTCATCTTCCATTCTGCTCCTGTTTTCCCGACCACCCCATTTACGGCCCTGGCGGGCATCGGTGCTTCAGCAGGAAGCACGTCAGACCCCGAACCTATGGACACCACACCACCTTCACACGCTGTCATCTTCCATTCTGCTCCTGTTTTCCCGACCACCCCATTTATGTCCCTGGCGGGCATCGGTGCTTCAGCAGGAAGCCCGTCAGACCCCGAACCTATGGACACCACACCACCTTCACACGCTGTCATCTTCCGTTCTGCTCGTGTTTTCCCGACCACCCCATTTACGGCCCTGGCGGGCATCGGTGCTTCAGCAGGAAGCACGTCAGACCCCGAACCTATGGACACCACACCACCTTCACACGCTGTCATCTTCCATTCTGCTCCTGTTTTTCCCAGCACCCCATTTACGGCCCTGCCGGGCATCGGTGCTTCAGCAGGAAGCCCGTCAGACCCCGAACCTATGGACACCACACCTCCTTCCCACGCTGTCATCTTCCATCCTGCTCCTCTTTACCCCAGCACCCCATTTATGGCTTAGGCCGGCACTGGTGCTTCAGCAGGCAGCACCTCTAACACCAAAGCTATGGACACCACACCTCCTTCCCAGGCTGTCATTTTCCAGTCTGCCCTGTCTCCAATAGAACCACTACCCATTTCACACCGCTGTTCCAAGTTCTGGGAACACACCACCCAGTGATAGCAATGCCTCAGCCCATGCCTCGACTCATTTACCTGCAACGTGAGCCAACAGATAGACCAACACTTCAAAGTTATGACAGAATGTTGAGTAAGTTATACGCTTGGAATTTCATTTATTATTATTAACAAGCACAACTGTAGTGCTTAGACTATAACAAGTACTATTCTAAGGGCTTACCAAATATTAACTCACTTATTCCTCATAATGGCAACCCTAGATGTAGGGAATATTCATAATGTTCACTCTTCTGGGGGCAACTGAGGCCCAGAGACGTTGAAGAGCTTGCCTAATGCCACACAGTAAGTAGGTGGCAAAACCCGGGATTAAAACCAGACCGTCTAGACTTTCATCACTTTGCTGTGCCACCGTACTATAAGTTGTGGTTAGGGAAGGAACTAAATTGACAAGACTCTGAACTAAAAGGAGAAGGGAGAAATGAGAAAATGAGTGATCCTAGAAACTAAAGTAGAGTTAGGCTCAGCAATTTCTGGTGATGAGACCCGGAAGAACAAGAACTTGGTTGGAATATTAACTTGGGGTAGTATCTGAATCCATGGAGAAATGGTTTTGTTTTCTGTAAAATTTAGAAAGGTCAGTTGGATGAAGATTAATGAAGACAAAAGTAGAAAGGAAAAGAAAAAGGTGCCTTAAGGGAGACATAACCGCTTCCCTCTACGTACCCACAGTTGGGGTCCTGTGGGAAAGGATGGAGCTCTCTCTACCGGGTTGGTCACCAGGCTGAACAAGGAGAAACATGGCAACCATTGTACTGGTTTTGATGATCTCTCAAAACCAAGGCTTCAGTTTCCAAGAACGACCTACGGTAGCATAACTAGTGTGTGTCACACATGCCACTAAGTGTGTTTCCAGTCACACATTTTAATTGGAGAACTACTTCCTATGAGGTAGGCATTAGTTCCCTATGGCTGCTGTAACAAATGACTACAAATGTGCTTGCTTCTAACACAACACACTTATTTTCTTATGGTTCTGCAAGACAGAGGTCCAAAACCAGTTTCCCTGGGCTGAAACCAGAAGTCGACAGGGCCATCCATCCTCCTTCTAGAGGCTCTAAGCGAGAATCTGTTTGTTTCCTCGCCAGCATTCCTTCACTTCTGGCCACATCAATGCAACCCCAACTTCGTCATCACATTCTCTTTGGAGTACAAATTCCCTCTGCCTCTCTCTTACGAGAACACCAGTGGTTATATTTGGGCCCATCCAGGTAGTCCAGGAGAATCTTCCCATCTGAGAACCATTACTTTCATCCCACTGGCAAAGTGCCTTCTGCCATTTAAGGTCACATTCACAGGTTCTGGAGAGTAGAATGTGGACATTTGGGGGCAATGGTATTATTCAGTCTACGACAAGGTAGATACTATTATCTTTCTCAGACGTAGGAAATGACGTTTAGGGAAGTAGTTTGTCTCAGGTCTACAATTTCCAGAGTAGAGACTTAAATTCTGCCACTGACACTTTAGGACACACCCTAAACAACTTGAATCTGTGTCCTTAACTACTGCATAATCCTTGGTTAAGAGTCACACTTAGGTATCAAGACCCAATTGAATGCAACACAAGTACTGTCTCCTCTTTCACTATGTTTGCCTGGTGTACTGATGAATCTTGCCCAGAGCAGAAGAGTTCAGAAAATTGTTATGCAGGTTTACGAAGAGAAAGCATTTACTGTTTGACGTGCCCGGAGTAACGGAAGGCTTTTTCAAATAAAATATGCCACCAAAGAGTCAAGTGTCACAACAGAGGTAACCCCGTGGGAGTCACGAGACTAAAATTATCTCCAATTGTGCAGGAGAGAAAAGTTTCACTGAAGGCAGGTGTAGTTCAGCCAAGCCCTACAGCACAGAAGTAGGAATGTGGGTATGTACGAATGGGAAACAGTTTAATGCAGAATGGATGAGAAATATGAATTCGACCTATTCTAAAACAACTGGCTTATTAACTCAGTAAATCGATTTAGTCAGTCAAACTAGCTTTAGCTGATTACTTATCCAGGGAATAGCTGTTTAGAGTAATTTTTGTCATAGAACAGTCAATAAAATGGTTGAACTATAGCTTTAGGCTTGCTAAGTGAAATAGATTGCTCTAGATGATTTTCAAGTGACTTACTTGGTAGTACTCACGAAATTGGGGGTTAACAATTGCTTAAGAAAACAAAGAGAATTGATTTTAAATAAAGTACTTACTGTGTGAACTATCTGTTCAGTAGCTCATGTTAAACGGATGTTTATAATCCCCACTGGACAACCAACTACTTTTTTGCAAATGGCAATGTGAATTGCTCTCGCATAAACTATAGCAATGACCACCTATCTAATTTGTTGTCCAAACCAGAAATGTTCTAACAATACTGGTGTCCTAATAAAAATAAGCACGAAGGGAACACACACTGGGTGTCTCCCGTGTGCCCGTGCATGCATCTATATCTCACTGAACCCCCATAACAGCCCCCAAGAGAGGGACTCTGAGTGTCCCCATGCTGCTTGTGGAGAAACAGGCACAGGAAGGTTCAATAATCTATCTACCTTATATCACACAGAGGGTGGGAAAGCCCGTTTTTAAACCACCTGCCTCCAATTCCAGGTGCTAGGAGCCAGACTCAGCCTACAGCTCTCTTCTGCTCGCCTGGAGGTGAAACAAGGTGTCATGATTAGTCAAATCCCGGTCTTCACTCATCAAGGTAGCTTGAACACCTGCACGTCCTCCAAGTAGCATGTAGCATAAGCAATAAGATGTTTGCCCCGTGATCCTCCAGGAACTTGGAATCAGCTGTGCCTGGTTAGGCTGAGCTGGTTTAGAGTGGAGAGGACCACCGATCTTCCACCCGGGCAAGTGCCTTTTGACCTCCTGCCATCAGAGGGCCGAAAACTCCAGCCTGAGAATGTGCTGAGGCCTGTAGCCTAGTTAGGCCAGCTCAGAACAATGATGAGCACACGTTTTTCCAATCACCTTTCCTCATGCTCCCCATGCCTCATACTGCCCTGCTTCTTTATTCTTTATCCCACAGATACCCAAAGCCCCTTGCCTTTGGGGAGGCGGATTTGAGACCTATTGTCACGTCACGTCCTCGCTTGGCTGCCCTGTGAATAAACCTCCTCTTTGCTGCAAACCTCAGCATTTCAGTGTTTTGGCTTGCTGCGCCTCAGACGGAATGGTTGGGAGCAGTGGTACAGGACCCTTGCATGTGAGGGAAGCTGGTTCCTAGTAGTCACATTGCGGATGTTTTCTCCTCTCGGGGTGGGGGTGGGGCAGACATCCTGCTCTTCCAGAAAGGGAGAAACACAGGTGCCAAACCCTTGCCCTCAGCGTCACCCTCACCTAGGAGCTTGTTAGAAGCACAGAATCCAGGCCCCACCCAGAACTACTGAATACCAGCCTGCATTTAACAAGATCCCCAAGAGAGGCATACCCATATTAAAGTTGGAGAGGCACCAAGCTGTCATCGTCTTCTCCGCAGCTAATGAAAACGAAGCAAAGATTCATCCCGAGCCGACTCTGCCTCAGTCACCTGGATATCCCATGAGCTCATTTAATCCTCCCCAGAACCTGCAAATGAGACTGAGGGTCAGAGTGGTCTAGCACCCAAGGTTCCATAAAAGAACACGACCAAGGCTCACTGGAGCCCAGACTTCCAAAAAAGAAGGCCCCTGAGCACAGCATGGCACCACCACAGCCCAAACCGTGGGCCTGGAGGGTAGGCCAGGCTCCCCACGCAGAGTTCACACCATTCGACAGATGCCCACAGCAGACCACAAGGCAATAATGAGAAGTAACTTCTGATTGTGGAATCTCTGAATTTTGAGATTTAAAGAAAAAAATCTGTTTTCAGGGGATGGTTAAAACAGTTCTACCAAGGAGTAAAGAGAGGGCATCTCAAGGCTCCTTCTGGACTAAGAATTTAATGCCTACTTATTGAGAAATGCTCCGTGCATTTGCTCAGCCCTACGTCAAGATGAAGTTCTCTGTGCCCTAGAAGCTTAGGTTCTAAAAAGGCCACAGAAATGGGTGAGACCTAAAAAATGCCAGAACAATGCAACGGTCTTAATCAGACTGTCTTTGCTTTGCCTTGCTTACAAGTCACTGACTTTAAACTGAATATGGTGTCATGTCTTTATGTTTCTTGAAGCTTTGTTTTTTCAAAAGATCATATAAAGATTTTCTTCCATGGTAAGACTTTTATATTGTATTTTTCTTAAACTGGACTGTGGTACATTTACCCTCCATCAGATGATTGCTTATAACTCACCTTGCTTTATTAAGAATACCGCTAGAGGCTTCTATGTGCCTACTAAAGAAAATACAATTTCAGGCCCATTGAAACCAATGAAAATCCAAGATTTCAGAGCACAAGATAATGAAAATTCTCTCTATCCGCGTCTCTTACTGCTTTTAATCTGTTAACAGTCCCTAAGTGTGTCAGATGAAAGGTACTGTCGCGGGAATTGACATCATTAACAGCATTCCATACAGGTAAGTCTTGATTGTTCCAATTTCTCAAAAAGTTGGACATATTTACTGCCTCTATGACATCTCTAGGGTGTGTGGAAGAAATAAAAAAGAGGGCTGTACAATGTATTTCTCCAAATATACACACAAATAGTTTGCACATACAAACAGGGAAACCTTATAAATAATGTATGGGGAGCAAAGTATTGTCGGTAACGGAACTACTCATTTCGAAAGACAACACTGTCACCAAGTGTCCCCTCACCAAAACTGACTGGGAATTTTTGGGGGCCACCAAACCAGAGATGGAGATTTTCAGGCACATTCTTGCCAGAAGAGAGAGCCTAGGGCATAAACCACTCAACTTGTTGGCACGAATGCCAGGGCAACCCAAGCAAGGGGATGTACAAGCCTACGTGACGCTTGGAAGTAGGAAGCTTTGGGGGACTACACCTGGGCTGGTACTGGCCTCCCTCCCCAAAGGGACAAGGAGAGCAGAAACCTGGATGGAGTCAAGACAGAGAACAAAGCAAGGCAAGGCTGGGTATGGAGCAACGTGTGGATCCAGGAGCATGTGTCTCAGAACTGCCGGGGCTCTGCAGACCAGCTGCATCCCCATTCTCCTTGACCCTCATGGGTATAATGAACTCAGGATGGGCAAATCCCGGCTGCCAAGTCACTTCCACCTGTCCATGGAGTTGACAGTTACTTGCTCACAGTGAACCAACCTCCCTGGACCTAACAGCTACCGCAGGAGGCGGTAGTGGAGAACAAGGTGACGACAACGACCAGATGCGAAGGAGCAAGAGACGTTCAGCGGACCGACTGGGTGGACTGATGGTGTGGGGTTAA
This sequence comes from Leucopleurus acutus, assembly GCF_964270905.1. Lineage (NCBI taxonomy): Eukaryota > Metazoa > Chordata > Mammalia > Artiodactyla > Delphinidae > Leucopleurus > Leucopleurus acutus. The sequence continues at coordinate 84,183 of NW_028138887.1, read as the reverse complement.
GTCTGCAGAGCTAAAGGGGCCAGATGTAGAAAAGGGAAGGGGAACCATGAGGATATGGTCAAGCCCCATCGTATGGATATTTCATCCATATGTTGTATGCAAATCCCATTCAATTTGCTCTGAGTGAACAAGAGAGAACTAAATTATCCTTTAAACCATGTCAGTGACTTTATTTACCATCTCATTTGATGAGCTCATAGCCCAGGGGCAGAGGGAAATGGGAGCTGTGAGTCTGCCATCTCTCAGGAAGTCTCAGGCCTCAGAGGCCCCTCAGAGCCAAACTACCTCACCTTTTGCACTTTTCAAGCAACGTTATTCCTAAGTGCGAGTCACCCTCTTCATCAGGTTCTCCAAGAAACAGCAATCTCTCCCAATGAGAGAGGAAATATGGGCTACTTTGGCTTGCTGAGGCACAATATGTAGGTCTCCAAAATGGTACCTGCCTGGGGATTTTTCAAGAAAATTAAGCATCAGTGGTGATTTGTTTGTCTTCACATAACGTATGACCCAGATGTGCTGAGAAATAAGAAAAGGACGAACGAATCAAGGGTGGCTGATCCAAGGAGGCAAGGGGCAACTTCCACAGCCTACGTGGAAAGCTAGAGGGAGGGAACATCCAGCTGGTGGGAGCTGAAGACAGGGGCCAGTCCTCCTTGGGCTCGGGATGCCACCCCCTCTTCCTACATCTTCACGCTCTCCTTCTCTGTTGGCCCCTCCCAGCCATATTAAAGAGCCACAAGGAAATGCTCTCCTCCATTCCATTCTCCTGTCCTCCTATCCACCCCTCCCTTCTTTCCCTTTGCCATCAATTTCTTGACTTGCCCCCCATTTCTCCCCTCCCATCCACACTGCGGTCTGGTTTCTGCCCCACTACTCTCGCGAAACTGATCTCCTTGAAGCCCCCAATGATTTCTCCGTTGACAAGTCCAGGGCACTACTTCTCAATCCTTATCTTTGTGACCGCCAAGCCGAGTCAGATCTTAAACAACGTCTCTGTCTTGAAAATCTCTTCCCTTGGCTTCCGCGCCACCTTTCCTTTTCTTTCCATGAGACCGATCACAACCAGTGCTGCAGATTCCATCGAATTAAGGAATGCTGTTGCCTACATGTGTGAATGAGCTCAAGTGAGTAAAGTACTGAAGTAGAGGACACCTAAAGTGAAACGTCTTCATGAATGTCCACGTGGCTGAGCAGCAAGCTAACCTTTCCTACATGTGCTAAAGAAGAAGAGTTGGGTTTTATTTTATTTACTTTTCCCTGGACTGTGTTGAATGACTATCATCTACAAGTTCAGGCTACTTTTGGCTGAGGATTAATGCACTGGGAGAGCTGAGAGAAAACTGAACAATAGAGCTGTCTTTTTCTTGACCAGTTCACCTTAGTTGCCCAAACTCTAAGTCTTTCCCGAATTCTTTCTCCTTTTTATTGTAGTAAAAGGAACATAACACAAAATCCACCATTTGGATCATTTTACAATTCACCGTACCATTCAGTGGAATTTACTACTGTCACAATGTTGTGCAACTATCACCACTGCCTAGCTGCAAAACATTTTCATCAACCAAGAGGAAACCTACACCCATTTTAAGGAGTCATTCCCTATTTCCCTCTCTTCCAAACCCCTGGCAACCACTAATGTAGAATCTTTTCTGTGTGTATGGATTTGCCACTGCTGGACATTTCATATAAATGGAACCATACAATATGTAGCCTTTCATGCCTGACTCCTTTCAATTAGTTGCATCCATCATGTAGCATGTATCAGAAATCCACTCACTGTTATGGCTGAATCCTTCATACCCTTTGAATACAAAATTAAAACTACGTTGAGAGTGAAGCTCTGTTTTAATGGCACATCTATTAGGCCAATTCATTGAAAGAAGCTGAAGATGGAGATATTGTTGTGAAATGATAATCGTTGAGAAGCCTCAGCCAATTGGATAACGAAAAGTTTGGGAAATGTTGCAAAAAATTATCTGCTTTATGTTAAAAGCCTATTAAACAAGGATGCAGGAGATTGTCTTTTTCTTGCAGGTAACTTAAATGAGGCAGAAAGAAATAACTGCCCTTTAGAACACATTTTGAAAGGATTCCATTTATTCTTAATAGACGAATGGGAGTACAGGAAGTTCACATCCAATATGGACTCCCTGTCCAAACACTGTTTATCGTTCTAGCCACCACTATCGAATTATATTTCTTGAGAGTAAGGCAGCTCAATTCCTGCATATTACTTTCTAAAATTCATCCATCAAATCCATTAATACAGTATAAACAAGAGTTGTTCAAGTTTAAGTGCACTTCAAATATCAGGTATAAAGAACCCCCAGTAAGAAAAAGAATCCTATATCTCTTGCCAGAATGTGGTCAGCTCTGGGGCGCTCTGCTAGCTGAAAGACACATTCATTATTAAGGGGATAGAGGCTGTTTAAGTGGGATGAGAGCCAAAAAATTTTAACTACATATATGTGTTAAGAACAGTGCTGGGTTATCTCATATTCTATATCAGTCAAGGCTCACCGTTTTACATACGTGAAAAGCAAAGTTAAAAGTGTATTAGTAGGGCTTCCCTGTTGGCGCGGTGGTTAAGGATCCACCTGCCAGTGCACGGGACACACGTTTGAGCCCTGGTCCGGGAAGATCCCACATGCCACGGAGCAACTAAGACCATGTGCCACAACTACTGAGCCTGCGTGCTAGAGCCCGTGAACCACAGCTACTGAAGCCCACGCACCTAGACCCCGTGCTCAGCAACAACGAGAAGCCACCACAATGAGAAGCCCGCGTACTGCAACAAAGAGTAGCCCCCGCTCACCGCAACTAGAGAAAGCCCGCGCACAGCAACGAAGAGCCTAGGCAGCCAAAGATAAATAAATAAATACGTCTATTTTTAAGAAAAGTGTTTTAGTAACTTACTAAAAGGCACGCAACCAGTAAACGTGAGCAAGAATTCAATCCCAAATCTGTCACACTCAAGTTTAAGCTAATACTTGAGATTAATAAAAACGGCACTAAATTAAAAGTTCAGAGATATTTTTTATTTCATACTTTCACTAATGCTCTTTGGAGATAAATCATGTCATTTATATGGGCCTTAGTTTTCACAACTTTAATAGTTGGAAGCTTGACTAGATGATCTGTATGTAGTCTTCCAATTCTAAAATGTTCCACTAATTTGGACTGTTACAATAATTGCCCTTGCAATACATGCATGTTGCCACCAAGTAGCAGTAGAGACTACTAGTTCCTTTTTTACCCCTAGTGGGGGTGCATTTTGACAGCAGACTTATCCGTCAATAGTACAACCTGTTAGTATAACTATAAGATAACAAAATAATCTGGCATTCTTTCCTGTAAAAGAGAAGCTTTACATTGTGTCTGTGAATCATACCAGAATCACCTGCAGGTTTTTAAATATAGAGGAAATCCTGAACCCATTGAATGAGACTCTTCAGAGACAGGACTTGGGCATCTGGAATTTTGGGTTCCCATCATTTTTATATTTTATTTCATTTCATTTTTGCCGATGTACAATATTTGTCACATCCTTTTGAATCTTTAAAACTTTCTTTTTGTTTTAAATGTTAGAATATTCCATAATCTTCACCTACTTTTCATAAGGTGTTATCTGTTATGTTTATTCGATCTTGTGCGTCTCCTGGTTAAGACTTCTTTCTTTCCTTTTTTTGTTTTTTTCGGGGCCCTGCCTCATGTCTTGCAGGATCTTAGTTCCCTGACCTGGGATTGGACCCCAGGGCCCCAGCAGTGAAAGCGTCATGTTCTAAATACTGGACCACCAGGGAAGTCCCAAGATTTCAGTTTTAAATGACTTCTTTCCCCACTCTAATTCATTCCTGGGATCAGTTTCATGTTTGGACATTAAAGCAACCTTGCATTGCCAGAATAAAGCTACTTTGATTCTGATATATGATTGTTTTACATACCATGGATACAGTTTGTGCTTCTCTTTACACATTTTGCATGCATATTCAAAGGAGAAACTGGCCTGTGATTCTATTCTCGTAATATTCTTTATAGATTTTTTGTTGCTTTTTTAAGATTCTATACTTTATGTTTTATTTATTTATTTTTGGCTGTATTGGGTCTTCATTGCTGCATGCGAGCTTTCTCTAGTTTCGGCGAGCGGGGGTCTATTCTTTGTTGCGGTGAGTAGGCTTCTCATTGCAGCCTTCTGACCCCATGGGCTTCTGACCCCATTCGTCAGTGCTACTTCAGGTCCTCACCCCTTCCCTTCTGACCCTGGGCGGTGAAATCCTCTTTCTTCGGCTGGCGTGCGGCAGAAAGTCAATGAGGCAAGAGTAGGTTTGGAGTATCCAAGGAGCAGAAAGGATGTCAGCATGTGGAAAACAGAGCGAGCAAATTGGAGAGGAGAACGAAACAGTCAGAGAGGAAACAGAGGCCCAGATTTCTAGGTCTGTGGAGGCACTCTGAGGACTTTGCATTTTCTGTGAAGAAGCCACTGAAGAAATTTGAGTGACATGATCTGACTTATGTTTTAACAAGATCTCTCTGGATGCCATGCTGATTAGAGACTGTAGGAGAGCAAGGACAAGCCCCAGAAGACCAACAGTTGATTCAAAGAAATGATTACTCAAACATGGTCCCCCTCCTCAGTGAACACGCAGAGCAGCAATTGGCAAATAATGCCCACGAATCAAATCAGGCTCTCAGCCTGGATCTGTGGGACTGTGAGCTAATAATGGTTCTCACGTTTAGAAAGCTTGTTGAAGAGGAAAGAGGAGGAGAAGCTACAGAAACTGTATATGGCCCACAAAGCCTAAGATATTTCAAATCCAGAAAATGCTTTCCAACACCTGACGTAAAGCATGTGGCTGGTAGGAGGTCCTCAACCAAATTTGGAAGAGGAATACATGAGTCAGTTAGTTCCTGAAAACACTGTAAAGTGATAGGTGTCAAGAAACATTTACCCCTTCACCCTTAACCTTCACAAATGATGCCAGTTCCATTGAGCTATTGAAAAATACATTCTGGCTTTCAGAAAAATAACCCAGAGGACATTTTCTCACATACGCAAGGTCATAAACAACTGTCAAGTGAAGTTGAAATAGCAACAAATCAAATAATAACAAAAAACATTTTGACTGATTTTTAAATCTTAGAAAGCATTTTCATGTTCATTATCTAATTTAATCCTCAAATCAACGTCATGAGATAGTTATTATTTCCCCATTAGAAATGACCACATATGAAATCCTTAGTGATTGCTCAACAAAAGCTGAAATCTTGAGTGTTACATCTATTAAGGCCATGGTTGGGTGTTTTCCCATGGGAACATTGGATGCTAAAATCCACAGGGATTTTCAGCTCAAGATGGCAGACTAGGAAATATATTTACTTTCTGTTCCTCCTGAAACCATATCTAAATAAAACTGTAGAAATACCAAAATTAATCAACCAATAAAAGCCAAGATATTCTGGAAGTCGTCAACCACAGAAAGATTTCAACACATGTCGAGAAGGCAAGCAATGAAATGGAGGAGCCATGAATGAAATAATGAAGAAAAAAAGGCTGAACCTAAGTAAGGTCTGCACAAAGTCACTCAGCTTTTGCTGAGCTCTGGTTATAGTAAAGGGCAGAGGAAAGAAGAGGGGCTGAAAACAAGGAGACAAACGTCATTTTAGGAAAAACACTTCATTTAATGAGCTCCAGGGAACACTCAGCCTGCTGCCATACTAACTCATGAATTACAATGGATTGTTGGTAAGCAAGACAAGAAAACAGGGAAGAAACAAAAGAAACAAAAATCAAGACACTGTTTCTAACTGGACTCTTCTCAAATGAGATCGAGGAATTATGGTTCAATGCCACAGCTGTAAATCATTTCTGCTCTTGGAGAGGTTACAAAGGGCTTATAATATTTCCCTTGTTTTCAGACAGAATTTAGGTCTGAGCAAAAGCTTTTGTGTCCTCCAACCCCAAAATTTATTGGGGATGGAAGCCCAGATTTGCTGGGACATACCATAAAAAGAATCTCAAGAGCAGAGGGTCAAACTGATTTTGGAATATATGAATTATGCCCAGTATGAGTTTCAATAGGTTTATATATATATATACATTTTTACTGATCTATATGATTTTGGGTTCTGAAACTTCTACATGTCACATGCGTGATACATAACAGACAATGTCAGCCCCAGGAGGGAGAAAACACTCCAATGAAGCAAGCCAAAGAAACAAGTTTTAAGCAAGGTCAAGTGATGTGTAGACCAGGATTGTTCAATTCCTACCTGTCATGCTGAAGCTTCCAGCTCCTGAATAACAACACATGCTTCCCTTGTCCTAGACAGCCAAGAGTACGTCTCCTCTCTTGGGCATAAGAATCCCTAGAGTTACATATGGGTAGTAAAGAGTGGACCCAGCTGTCATACTCACAATGACCAAATTGTGTTGATCGTACTTTATACCAATACATCGCTCCACGCTGAAGTTGCAATAAATGATATATTTGCTTTCTAGACATGAATGAGACGCCTTACTGGATATAATCCAGGAAGGCCAGAGAAGCTGGCTTCTAATCCATATGGAACAATTCACTGGTGAATTTCTTTCAGGATAGACCATGATTTATCTAGAATATCATCTTTACATATCTGGATCCTTCAAACTAGACAAAGGGAAAATACGGGCTTCAAGCCTCAGTTAGAAATATGGAATGGTGCCATGCTGACAACTGGTGCTCCCTGACCTGTATCTTCTGAGATTAGAACACAGTGTGGTGGATGACCAATTCATGCGTTGAACAAAAGAAGACCTCCTACAGGGCAGTGTAGCTGTTCGTTACAGGTATGGCACTTAGGGCTAAGTACCATAAGGACTACAAGAAAAAAAGAAAAACAAGTAACACATGAAGCATATACGATAAGGAGGCACCACAGTCCAGAGCACAAGCTCTGGAATCACACAGGCTTGGATCGAATCCCGGCTAAGCCACTACCATCTATATACCCTGAAGGACAGGCCAAGGTTTAAATGTTCTTTTACCAAATTTCAAAACAGAAGTGAAGAAAGAACCTATCTGCCAGGAAGGGACATCGTGGGCTGCAGCATCCAGTCGGATCAGGGCTCTGCATCTCCTGCTCAGAAACCTTGGCCACCTGGCTCATGGTGATGCTGGCAGCTGAGCAGCCCTGGAGAAGGCGATCCTGTCTCCAGGTCTCGCAGAAGAGCTGGGGAGGTCTGCGGACGAGGTGGCCCACACCCTGGTAAGCTCTGGCTGCCTCCTGCCCTCAGGTCTGAGCAGGCTCTGGCCTCTGGGCCCCGTGGTGGGGAAGGCCTGGCCGATACATACGCAGGGCTGAGGGGCCTGCAGAGCCAGTCGCCAGGCAGGGTGAGCTCTGGAGGAGGCTTCCACAGTCCCCAACAGTCTCCGCATGGTGGCCCATCTGGTGCCAAACACCTGCCACCCACAGCCAGAAGTCCCAGCCACTAGAAAGTCCAGAAGGGGCCCTGCCCTTTGCCTTTGGGCCGGGGTTAAGCCAGCAGCTGGGCTTGCATGTGACCCCTGCATCACCCCCTGCCCCGCCTGCACTTTCTCTGTGACACGTACAATGGATATGTCATAAAGCCAGGCAGAGCCAGTGCTATAAATTCAGAGGAGTTAGAATCTAGGAAGAGGCTCTCCCACTTTCATTCTCTGCTCTCAGATAAGGCAGGCAGTACCTCTAATATGGAAGCTATGGACACCACACCTCCTTCACACGCTGTCCTCTCCCATTCTGCTCCTGTTTTCCCCAGCACCCCATTTACGGCCCTGGCGGGCATCGGTGCTTCAGCAGGAAGCACGTCAGACCCCGAACCTATGGACACCACACCACCTTCACACGCTGTCATCTTCCATTCTGCTCCTGTTTTCCCGACCACCCCATTTACGGCCCTGGCGGGCATCGGTGCTTCAGCAGGAAGCACGTCAGACCCCGAACCTATGGACACCACACCACCTTCACACGCTGTCATCTTCCATTCTGCTCCTGTTTTCCCGACCACCCCATTTATGTCCCTGGCGGGCATCGGTGCTTCAGCAGGAAGCCCGTCAGACCCCGAACCTATGGACACCACACCACCTTCACACGCTGTCATCTTCCGTTCTGCTCCTGTTTTCCCGACCACCCCATTTACGGCCCTGGCGGGCATCGGTGCTTCAGCAGGAAGCCCGTCAGACCCCGAACCTATGGACACCACACCACCTTCACACGCTGTCATCTTCCATTCTGCTCCTGTTTTTCCCAGCACCCCATTTACGGCCCTGCCGGGCATCGGTGCTTCAGCAGGAAGCCCGTCAGACCCCGAACCTATGGACACCACACCTCCTTCCCACGCTGTCATCTTCCATCCTGCTCCTCTTTACCCCAGCACCCCATTTACGGCTTAGGCCGGCACTGGTGCTTCAGCAGGCAGCACCTCTAACACCAAAGCTATGGACACCACACCTCCTTCCCAGGCTGTCATTTTCCAGTCTGCCCTGTCTCCAATAGAACCACTACCCATTTCACACCGCTGTTCCAAGTTCTGGGAACACACCACCCAGTGATAGCAATGCCTCAGCCCATGCCTCGACTCATTTACCTGCAACGTGAGCCAACAGATAGACCAACACTTCAAAGTTATGACAGAATGTTGAGTAAGTTATACGCTTGGAATTTCATTTATTATTATTAACAAGCACAACTGTAGTGCTTAGACTATAACAAGTACTATTCTAAGGGCTTACCAAATATTAACTCACTTATTCCTCATAATGGCAACCCTAGAGGTAGGGAATATTCATAATGTTCACTCTTCTGGGGGCAACTGAGGCCCAGAGACGTTGAAGAGCTTGCCTAATGCCACACAGTAAGTAGGTGGCAAAACCCGGGATTAAAACCAGACCGTCTAGACTTTCATCACTTTGCTGTGCCACCGTACTATAAGTTGTGGTTAGGGAAGGAACTAAATTGACAAGACTCTGAACTAAAAGGAGAAGGGAGAAATGAGAAAATGAGTGATCCTAGAAACTAGAGTAGAGTTAGGCTCAGCAATTTCTGGTGATGAGACCCGGAAGAACAAGAACTTGGTTGGAATATTAACTTGGGGTAGTATCTGAATCCATGGAGAAATGGTTTTGTTTTCTGTAAAATTTAGAAAGGTCAGTTGGATGAAGATTAATGAAGACAAAAGTAGAAAGGAAAAGAAAAAGGTGCCTTAAGGGAGACATAACCGCTTCCCTCTACGTACCCACAGTTGGGGTCCTGTGGGAAAGGATGGAGCTCTCTCTACCGGGTTGGTCACCAGGCTGAACAAGGAGAAACATGGCAACCATTGTACTGGTTTTGATGATCTCTCAAAACCAAGGCTTCAGTTTCCAAGAACGACCTACGGTAGCATAACTAGTGTGTGTCACACATGCCACTAAGTGTGTTTCCAGTCACACATTTTAATTGGAGAACTACTTCCTATGAGGTAGGCATTAGTTCCCTATGGCTGCTGTAACAAATGACTACAAATGTGCTTGCTTCTAACACAACACACTTATTTTCTTATGGTTCTGCAAGACAGAGGTCCAAAACCAGTTTCCCTGGGCTGAAACCAGAAGTCGACAGGGCCATCCATCCTCCTTCTAGAGGCTCTAAGCGAGAATCTGTTTGTTTCCTCGCCAGCATTCCTTCACTTCTGGCCACATCAATGCAACCCCAACTTCGTCATCACATTCTCTTTGGAGTACAAATTCCCTCTGCCTCTCTCTTACGAGAACACCAGTGGTTATATTTGGGCCCATCCAGGTAGTCCAGGAGAATCTTCCCATCTGAGAACCATTACTTTCATCCCACTGGCAAAGTGCCTTCTGCCATTTAAGGTCACATTCACAGGTTCTGGAGAGTAGAATGTGGACATTTGGGGGCAATGGTATTATTCAGTCTACGACAAGGTAGATACTATTATCTTTCTCAGACGTAGGAAATGACGTTTAGGGAAGTAGTTTGTCTCAGGTCTACAATTTCCAGAGTAGAGACTTAAATTCTGCCACTGACACTTTAGGACACACCCTAAACAACTTGAATCTGTGTCCTTAACTACTGCATAATCCTTGGTTAAGAGTCACACTTAGGTATCAAGACCCAATTGAATGCAACACAAGTACTGTCTCCTCTTTCACTATGTTTGCCTGGTGTACTGATGAATCTTGCCCAGAGCAGAAGAGTTCAGAAAATTGTTATGCAGGTTTACGAAGAGAAAGCATTTACTGTTTGACGTGCCCGGAGTAACGGAAGGCTTTTTCAAATAAAATATGCCACCAAAGAGTCAAGTGTCACAACAGAGGTAACCCCGTGGGAGTCACGAGACTAAAATTATCTCCAATTGTGCAGGAGAGAAAAGTTTCACTGAAGGCAGGTGTAGTTCAGCCAAGCCCTACAGCACAGAAGTAGGAATGTGGGTATGTACGAATGGGAAACAGTTTAATGCAGAATGGATGAGAAATATGAATTCGACCTATTCTAAAACAACTGGCTTATTAACTCAGTAAATCGATTTAGTCAGTCAAACTAGCTTTAGCTGATTACTTATCCAGGGAATAGCTGTTTAGAGTAATTTTTGTCATAGAACAGTCAATAAAATGGTTGAACTATAGCTTTAGGCTTGCTAAGTGAAATAGATTGCTCTAGATGATTTTCAAGTGACTTACTTGGTAGTACTCACGAAATTGGGGGTTAACAATTGCTTAAGAAAACAAAGAGAATTGATTTTAAATAAAGTACTTACTGTGTGAACTATCTGTTCAGTAGCTCATGTTAAACGGATGTTTATAATCCCCACTGGACAACCAACTACTTTTTTGCAAATGGCAATGTGAATTGCTCTCGCATAAACTATAGCAATGACCACCTATCTAATTTGTTGTCCAAACCAGAAATGTTCTAACAATACTGGTGTCCTAATAAAAATAAGCACGAAGGGAACACACACTGGGTGTCTCCCGTGTGCCCGTGCATGCATCTATATCTCACTGAACCCCCATAACAGCCCCCAAGAGAGGGACTCTGAGTGTCCCCATGCTGCTTGTGGAGAAACAGGCACAGGAAGGTTCAATAATCTATCTACCTTATATCACACAGAGGGTGGGAAAGCCCGTTTTTAAACCACCTGCCTCCAATTCCAGGTGCTAGGAGCCAGACTCAGCCTACAGCTCTCTTCTGCTCGCCTGGAGGTGAAACAAGGTGTCATGATTAGTCAAATCCCGGTCTTCACTCATCAAGGTAGCTTGAACACCTGCACGTCCTCCAAGTAGCATGTAGCATAAGCAATAAGATGTTTGCCCCGTGATCCTCCAGGAACTTGGAATCAGCTGTGCCTGGTTAGGCTGAGCTGGTTTAGAGTGGAGAGGACCACCGATCTTCCACCCGGGCAAGTGCCTTTTGACCTCCTGCCATCAGAGGGCCGAAAACTCCAGCCTGAGAATGTGCTGAGGCCTGTAGCCTAGTTAGGCCAGCTCAGAACAATGATGAGCACACGTTTTTCCAATCACCTTTCCTCATGCTCCCCATGCCTCATACTGCCCTGCTTCTTTATTCTTTATCCCACAGATACCCAAAGCCCCTTGCCTTTGGGGAGGCGGATTTGAGACCTATTGTCACGTCACGTCCTCGCTTGGCTGCCCTGTGAATAAACCTCCTCTTTGCTGCAAACCTCAGCATTTCAGTGTTTTGGCTTGCTGCGCCTCAGACGGAATGGTTGGGAGCAGTGGTACAGGACCCTTGCATGTGAGGGAAGCTGGTTCCTAGTAGTCACATTGCGGATGTTTTCTCCTCTCGGGGTGGGGGTGGGGCAGACATCCTGCTCTTCCAGAAAGGGAGAAACACAGGTGCCAAACCCTTGCCCTCAGCGTCACCCTCACCTAGGAGCTTGTTAGAAGCACAGAATCCAGGCCCCACCCAGAACTACTGAATACCAGCCTGCATTTAACAAGATCCCCAAGAGAGGCATACCCATATTAAAGTTGGAGAGGCACCAAGCTGTCATCGTCTTCTCCGCAGCTAATGAAAACGAAGCAAAGATTCATCCCGAGCCGACTCTGCCTCAGTCACCTGGATATCCCATGAGCTCATTTAATCCTCCCCAGAACCTGCAAATGAGACTGAGGGTCAGAGTGGTCTAGCACCCAAGGTTCCATAAAAGAACACGACCAAGGCTCACTGGAGCCCAGACTTCCAAAAAAGAAGGCCCCTGAGCACAGCATGGCACCACCACAGCCCAAACCGTGGGCCTGGAGGGTAGGCCAGGCTCCCCACGCAGAGTTCACACCATTCGACAGATGCCCACAGCAGACCACAAGGCAATAATGAGAAGTAACTTCTGATTGTGGAATCTCTGAATTTTGAGATTTAAAGAAAAAAATCTGTTTTCAGGGGATGGTTAAAACAGTTCTACCAAGGAGTAAAGAGAGGGCATCTCAAGGCTCCTTCTGGACTAAGAATTTAATGCCTACTTATTGAGAAATGCTCCGTGCATTTGCTCAGCCCTACGTCAAGATGAAGTTCTCTGTGCCCTAGAAGCTTAGGTTCTAAAAAGGCCACAGAAATGGGTGAGACCTAAAAAATGCCAGAACAATGCAACGGTCTTAATCAGACTGTCTTTGCTTTGCCTTGCTTACAAGTCACTGACTTTAAACTGAATATGGTGTCATGTCTTTATGTTTCTTGAAGCTTTGTTTTTTCAAAAGATCATATAAAGATTTTCTTCCATGGTAAGACTTTTATATTGTATTTTTCTTAAACTGGACTGTGGTACATTTACCCTCCATCAGATGATTGCTTATAACTCACCTTGCTTTATTAAGAATACCGCTAGAGGCTTCTATGTGCCTACTAAAGAAAATACAATTTCAGGCCCATTGAAACCAATGAAAATCCAAGATTTCAGAGCACAAGATAATGAAAATTCTCTCTATCCGCGTCTCTTACTGCTTTTAATCTGTTAACAGTCCCTAAGTGTGTCAGATGAAAGGTACTGTCGCGGGAATTGACATCATTAACAGCATTCCATACAGGTAAGTCTTGATTGTTCCAATTTCTCAAAAAGTTGGACATATTTACTGCCTCTATGACATCTCTAGGGTGTGTGGAAGAAATAAAAAAGAGGGCTGTACAATGTATTTCTCCAAATATACACACAAATAGTTTGCACATACAAACAGGGAAACCTTATAAATAATGTATGGGGAGCAAAGTATTGTCGGTAACGGAACTACTCATTTCGAAAGACAACACTGTCACCAAGTGTCCCCTCACCAAAACTGACTGGGAATTTTTGGGGGCCACCAAACCAGAGATGGAGATTTTCAGGCACATTCTTGCCAGAAGAGAGAGCCTAGGGCATAAACCACTCAACTTGTTGGCACGAATGCCAGGGCAACCCAAGCAAGGGGATGTACAAGCCTACGTGACGCTTGGAAGTAGGAAGCTTTGGGGGACTACACCTGGGCTGGTACTGGCCTCCCTCCCCAAAGGGACAAGGAGAGCAGAAACCTGGATGGAGTCAAGACAGAGAACAAAGCAAGGCAAGGCTGGGTATGGAGCAACGTGTGGATCCAGGAGCATGTGTCTCAGAACTGCCGGGGCTCTGCAGACCAGCTGCATCCCCATTCTCCTTGACCCTCATGGGTATAATGAACTCAGGATGGGCAAATCCCGGCTGCCAAGTCACTTCCACCTGTCCATGGAGTTGACAGTTACTTGCTCACAGTGAACCAACCTCCCTGGACCTAACAGCTACCGCAGGAGGCGGTAGTGGAGAACAAGGTGACGACAACGACCAGATGCGAAGGAGCAAGAGACGTTCAGCGGACCGACTGGGTGGACTGATGGTGTGGGGTTAAGTCTGCAGAGCTAAAGGGGCCAGATGTAGAAAAGGGAAGGGGAACCATGAGGATATGGTCAAGCCCCATCGTATGGATATTTCATCCATATGTTGTATGCAAATCCCATTCAATTTGCTCTGAGTGAACAAGAGAGAACTAAATTATCCTTTAAACCATGTCAGTGACTTTATTTACCATCTCATTTGATGAGCTCATAGCCCAGGGGCAGAGGGAAATGGGAGCTGTGAGTCTGCCATCTCTCAGGAAGTCTCAGGCCTCAGAGGCCCCTCAGAGCCAAACTACCTCACCTTTTGCACTTTTCAAGCAACGTTATTCCTAAGTGCGAGTCACCCTCTTCATCAGGTTCTCCAAGAAACAGCAATCTCTCCCAATGAGAGAGGAAATATGGGCTACTTTGGCTTGCTGAGGCACAATATGTAGGTCTCCAAAATGGTACCTGCCTGGGGATTTTTCAAGAAAATTAAGCATCAGTGGTGATTTGTTTGTCTTCACATAACGTATGACCCAGATGTGCTGAGAAATAAGAAAAGGACGAACGAATCAAGGGTGGCTGATCCAAGGAGGCAAGGGGCAACTTCCACAGCCTACGTGGAAAGCTAGAGGGAGGGAACATCCAGCTGGTGGGAGCTGAAGACAGGGGCCAGTCCTCCTTGGGCTCGGGATGCCACCCCCTCTTCCTACATCTTCACGCTCTCCTTCTCTGTTGGCCCCTCCCAGCCATATTAAAGAGCCACAAGGAAATGCTCTCCTCCATTCCATTCTCCTGTCCTCCTATCCACCCCTCCCTTCTTTCCCTTTGCCATCAATTTCTTGACTTGCCCCCCATTTCTCCCCTCCCATCCACACTGCGGTCTGGTTTCTGCCCCACTACTCTCGCGAAACTGATCTCCTTGAAGCCCCCAATGATTTCTCCGTTGACAAGTCCAGGGCACTACTTCTCAATCCTTATCTTTGTGACCGCCAAGCCGAGTCAGATCTTAAACAACGTCTCTGTCTTGAAAATCTCTTCCCTTGGCTTCCGCGCCACCTTTCCTTTTCTTTCCATGAGACCGATCACAACCAGTGCTGCAGATTCCATCGAATTAAGGAATGCTGTTGCCTACATGTGTGAATGAGCTCAAGTGAGTAAAGTACTGAAGTAGAGGACACCTAAAGTGAAACGTCTTCATGAATGTCCACGTGGCTGAGCAGCAAGCTAACCTTTCCTACATGTGCTAAAGAAGAAGAGTTGGGTTTTATTTTATTTACTTTTCCCTGGACTGTGTTGAATGACTATCATCTACAAGTTCAGGCTACTTTTGGCTGAGGATTAATGCACTGGGAGAGCTGAGAGAAAACTGAACAATAGAGCTGTCTTTTTCTTGACCAGTTCACCTTAGTTGCCCAAACTCTAAGTCTTTCCCGAATTCTTTCTCCTTTTTATTGTAGTAAAAGGAACATAACACAAAATCCACCATTTGGATCATTTTACAATTCACCGTACCATTCAGTGGAATTTACTACTGTCACAATGTTGTGCAACTATCACCACTGCCTAGCTGCAAAACATTTTCATCAACCAAGAGGAAACCTACACCCATTTTAAGGAGTCATTCCCTATTTCCCTCTCTTCCAAACCCCTGGCAACCACTAATGTAGAATCTTTTCTGTGTGTATGGATTTGCCACTGCTGGACATTTCATATAAATGGAACCATACAATATGTAGCCTTTCATGCCTGACTCCTTTCAATTAGTTGCATCCATCATGTAGCATGTATCAGAAATCCACTCACTGTTATGGCTGAATCCTTCATACCCTTTGAATACAAAATTAAAACTACGTTGAGAGTGAAGCTCTGTTTTAATGGCACATCTATTAGGCCAATTCATTGAAAGAAGCTGAAGATGGAGATATTGTTGTGAAATGATAATCGTTGAGAAGCCTCAGCCAATTGGATAACGAAAAGTTTGGGAAATGTTGCAAAAAATTATCTGCTTTATGTTAAAAGCCTATTAAACAAGGATGCAGGAGATTGTCTTTTTCTTGCAGGTAACTTAAATGAGGCAGAAAGAAATAACTGCCCTTTAGAACACATTTTGAAAGGATTCCATTTATTCTTAATAGACGAATGGGAGTACAGGAAGTTCACATCCAATATGGACTCCCTGTCCAAACACTGTTTATCGTTCTAGCCACCACTATCGAATTATATTTCTTGAGAGTAAGGCAGCTCAATTCCTGCATATTACTTTCTAAAATTCATCCATCAAATCCATTAATACAGTATAAACAAGAGTTGTTCAAGTTTAAGTGCACTTCAAATATCAGGTATAAAGAACCCCCAGTAAGAAAAAGAATCCTATATCTCTTGCCAGAATGTGGTCAGCTCTGGGGCGCTCTGCTAGCTGAAAGACACATTCATTATTAAGGGGATAGAGGCTGTTTAAGTGGGATGAGAGCCAAAAAATTTTAACTACATATATGTGTTAAGAACAGTGCTGGGTTATCTCATATTCTATATCAGTCAAGGCTCACCGTTTTACATACGTGAAAAGCAAAGTTAAAAGTGTATTAGTAGGGCTTCCCTGTTGGCGCGGTGGTTAAGGATCCACCTGCCAGTGCACGGGACACACGTTTGAGCCCTGGTCCGGGAAGATCCCACATGCCACGGAGCAACTAAGACCATGTGCCACAACTACTGAGCCTGCGTGCTAGAGCCCGTGAACCACAGCTACTGAAGCCCACGCACCTAGACCCCGTGCTCAGCAACAACGAGAAGCCACCACAATGAGAAGCCCGCGTACTGCAACAAAGAGTAGCCCCCGCTCACCGCAACTAGAGAAAGCCCGCGCACAGCAACGAAGAGCCTAGGCAGCCAAAGATAAATAAATAAATACGTCTATTTTTAAGAAAAGTGTTTTAGTAACTTACTAAAAGGCACGCAACCAGTAAACGTGAGCAAGAATTCAATCCCAAATCTGTCACACTCAAGTTTAAGCTAATACTTGAGATTAATAAAAACGGCACTAAATTAAAAGTTCAGAGATATTTTTTATTTCATACTTTCACTAATGCTCTTTGGAGATAAATCATGTCATTTATATGGGCCTTAGTTTTCACAACTTTAATAGTTGGAAGCTTGACTAGATGATCTGTATGTAGTCTTCCAATTCTAAAATGTTCCACTAATTTGGACTGTTACAATAATTGCCCTTGCAATACATGCATGTTGCCACCAAGTAGCAGTAGAGACTACTAGTTCCTTTTTTACCCCTAGTGGGGGTGCATTTTGACAGCAGACTTATCCGTCAATAGTACAACCTGTTAGTATAACTATAAGATAACAAAATAATCTGGCATTCTTTCCTGTAAAAGAGAAGCTTTACATTGTGTCTGTGAATCATACCAGAATCACCTGCAGGTTTTTAAATATAGAGGAAATCCTGAACCCATTGAATGAGACTCTTCAGAGACAGGACTTGGGCATCTGGAATTTTGGGTTCCCATCATTTTTATATTTTATTTCATTTCATTTTTGCCGATGTACAATATTTGTCACATCCTTTTGAATCTTTAAAACTTTCTTTTTGTTTTAAATGTTAGAATATTCCATAATCTTCACCTACTTTTCATAAGGTGTTATCTGTTATGTTTATTCGATCTTGTGCGTCTCCTGGTTAAGACTTCTTTCTTTCCTTTTTTTGTTTTTTTCGGGGCCCTGCCTCATGTCTTGCAGGATCTTAGTTCCCTGACCTGGGATTGGACCCCAGGGCCCCAGCAGTGAAAGCGTCATGTTCTAAATACTGGACCACCAGGGAAGTCCCAAGATTTCAGTTTTAAATGACTTCTTTCCCCACTCTAATTCATTCCTGGGATCAGTTTCATGTTTGGACATTAAAGCAACCTTGCATTGCCAGAATAAAGCTACTTTGATTCTGATATATGATTGTTTTACATACCATGGATACAGTTTGTGCTTCTCTTTACACATTTTGCATGCATATTCAAAGGAGAAACTGGCCTGTGATTCTATTCTCGTAATATTCTTTATAGATTTTTTGTTGCTTTTTTAAGATTCTATACTTTATGTTTTATTTATTTATTTTTGGCTGTATTGGGTCTTCATTGCTGCATGCGAGCTTTCTCTAGTTTCGGCGAGCGGGGGTCTATTCTTTGTTGCGGTGAGTAGGCTTCTCATTGCAGCCTTCTGACCCCATGGGCTTCTGACCCCATTCGTCAGTGCTACTTCAGGTCCTCACCCCTTCCCTTCTGACCCTGGGCGGTGAAATCCTCTTTCTTCGGCTGGCGTGCGGCAGAAAGTCAATGAGGCAAGAGTAGGTTTGGAGTATCCAAGGAGCAGAAAGGATGTCAGCATGTGGAAAACAGAGCGAGCAAATTGGAGAGGAGAACGAAACAGTCAGAGAGGAAACAGAGGCCCAGATTTCTAGGTCTGTGGAGGCACTCTGAGGACTTTGCATTTTCTGTGAAGAAGCCACTGAAGAAATTTGAGTGACATGATCTGACTTATGTTTTAACAAGATCTCTCTGGATGCCATGCTGATTAG
Organism: Leucopleurus acutus; assembly: GCF_964270905.1. NCBI lineage: Eukaryota > Metazoa > Chordata > Mammalia > Artiodactyla > Delphinidae > Leucopleurus > Leucopleurus acutus. Next base: position 65,744 of record NW_028138887.1, on the reverse strand, counting down.
AGACTGTAGGAGAGCAAGGACAAGCCCCAGAAGACCAACAGTTGATTCAAAGAAATGATTACTCAAACATGGTCCCCCTCCTCAGTGAACACGCAGAGCAGCAATTGGCAAATAATGCCCACGAATCAAATCAGGCTCTCAGCCTGGATCTGTGGGACTGTGAGCTAATAATGGTTCTCACGTTTAGAAAGCTTGTTGAAGAGGAAAGAGGAGGAGAAGCTACAGAAACTGTATATGGCCCACAAAGCCTAAGATATTTCAAATCCAGAAAATGCTTTCCAACACCTGACGTAAAGCATGTGGCTGGTAGGAGGTCCTCAACCAAATTTGGAAGAGGAATACATGAGTCAGTTAGTTCCTGAAAACACTGTAAAGTGATAGGTGTCAAGAAACATTTACCCCTTCACCCTTAACCTTCACAAATGATGCCAGTTCCATTGAGCTATTGAAAAATACATTCTGGCTTTCAGAAAAATAACCCAGAGGACATTTTCTCACATACGCAAGGTCATAAACAACTGTCAAGTGAAGTTGAAATAGCAACAAATCAAATAATAACAAAAAACATTTTGACTGATTTTTAAATCTTAGAAAGCATTTTCATGTTCATTATCTAATTTAATCCTCAAATCAACGTCATGAGATAGTTATTATTTCCCCATTAGAAATGACCACATATGAAATCCTTAGTGATTGCTCAACAAAAGCTGAAATCTTGAGTGTTACATCTATTAAGGCCATGGTTGGGTGTTTTCCCATGGGAACATTGGATGCTAAAATCCACAGGGATTTTCAGCTCAAGATGGCAGACTAGGAAATATATTTACTTTCTGTTCCTCCTGAAACCATATCTAAATAAAACTGTAGAAATACCAAAATTAATCAACCAATAAAAGCCAAGATATTCTGGAAGTCGTCAACCACAGAAAGATTTCAACACATGTCGAGAAGGCAAGCAATGAAATGGAGGAGCCATGAATGAAATAATGAAGAAAAAAAGGCTGAACCTAAGTAAGGTCTGCACAAAGTCACTCAGCTTTTGCTGAGCTCTGGTTATAGTAAAGGGCAGAGGAAAGAAGAGGGGCTGAAAACAAGGAGACAAACGTCATTTTAGGAAAAACACTTCATTTAATGAGCTCCAGGGAACACTCAGCCTGCTGCCATACTAACTCATGAATTACAATGGATTGTTGGTAAGCAAGACAAGAAAACAGGGAAGAAACAAAAGAAACAAAAATCAAGACACTGTTTCTAACTGGACTCTTCTCAAATGAGATCGAGGAATTATGGTTCAATGCCACAGCTGTAAATCATTTCTGCTCTTGGAGAGGTTACAAAGGGCTTATAATATTTCCCTTGTTTTCAGACAGAATTTAGGTCTGAGCAAAAGCTTTTGTGTCCTCCAACCCCAAAATTTATTGGGGATGGAAGCCCAGATTTGCTGGGACATACCATAAAAAGAATCTCAAGAGCAGAGGGTCAAACTGATTTTGGAATATATGAATTATGCCCAGTATGAGTTTCAATAGGTTTATATATATATATACATTTTTACTGATCTATATGATTTTGGGTTCTGAAACTTCTACATGTCACATGCGTGATACATAACAGACAATGTCAGCCCCAGGAGGGAGAAAACACTCCAATGAAGCAAGCCAAAGAAACAAGTTTTAAGCAAGGTCAAGTGATGTGTAGACCAGGATTGTTCAATTCCTACCTGTCATGCTGAAGCTTCCAGCTCCTGAATAACAACACATGCTTCCCTTGTCCTAGACAGCCAAGAGTACGTCTCCTCTCTTGGGCATAAGAATCCCTAGAGTTACATATGGGTAGTAAAGAGTGGACCCAGCTGTCATACTCACAATGACCAAATTGTGTTGATCGTACTTTATACCAATACATCGCTCCACGCTGAAGTTGCAATAAATGATATATTTGCTTTCTAGACATGAATGAGACGCCTTACTGGATATAATCCAGGAAGGCCAGAGAAGCTGGCTTCTAATCCATATGGAACAATTCACTGGTGAATTTCTTTCAGGATAGACCATGATTTATCTAGAATATCATCTTTACATATCTGGATCCTTCAAACTAGACAAAGGGAAAATACGGGCTTCAAGCCTCAGTTAGAAATATGGAATGGTGCCATGCTGACAACTGGTGCTCCCTGACCTGTATCTTCTGAGATTAGAACACAGTGTGGTGGATGACCAATTCATGCGTTGAACAAAAGAAGACCTCCTACAGGGCAGTGTAGCTGTTCGTTACAGGTATGGCACTTAGGGCTAAGTACCATAAGGACTACAAGAAAAAAAGAAAAACAAGTAACACATGAAGCATATACGATAAGGAGGCACCACAGTCCAGAGCACAAGCTCTGGAATCACACAGGCTTGGATTGAATCCCGGCTAAGCCACTACCATCTATATACCCTGAAGGACAGGCCAAGGTTTAAATGTTCTTTTACCAAATTTCAAAACAGAAGTGAAGAAAGAACCTATCTGCCAGGAAGGGACATCGTGGGCTGCAGCATCCAGTCGGATCAGGGCTCTGCATCTCCTGCTCAGAAACCTTGGCCACCTGGCTCATGGTGATGCTGGCAGCTGAGCAGCCCTGGAGAAGGCGATCCTGTCTCCAGGTCTCGCAGAAGAGCTGGGGAGGTCTGCGGACGAGGTGGCCCACACCCTGGTAAGCTCTGGCTGCCTCCTGCCCTCAGGTCTGAGCAGGCTCTGGCCTCTGGGCCCCGTGGTGGGGAAGGCCTGGCCGATACATACGCAGGGCTGAGGGGCCTGCAGAGCCAGTCGCCAGGCAGGGTGAGCTCTGGAGGAGGCTTCCACAGTCCCCAACAGTCTCCGCATGGTGGCCCATCTGGTGCCAAACACCTGCCACCCACAGCCAGAAGTCCCAGCCACTAGAAAGTCCAGAAGGGGCCCTGCCCTTTGCCTTTGGGCCGGGGTTAAGCCAGCAGCTGGGCTTGCATGTGACCCCTGCATCACCCCCTGCCCCGCCTGCACTTTCTCTGTGACACGTACAATGGATATGTCATAAAGCCAGGCAGAGCCAGTGCTATAAATTCAGAGGAGTTAGAATCTAGGAAGAGGCTCTCCCACTTTCATTCTCTGCTCTCAGATAAGGCAGGCAGTACCTCTAATATGGAAGCTATGGACACCACACCTCCTTCACACGCTGTCCTCTCCCATTCTGCTCCTGTTTTCCCCAGCACCCCATTTACGGCCCTGGCGGGCATCGGTGCTTCAGCAGGAAGCACGTCAGACCCCGAACCTATGGACACCACACCACCTTCACACGCTGTCATCTTCCATTCTGCTCCTGTTTTCCCGACCACCCCATTTACGGCCCTGGCGGGCATCGGTGCTTCAGCAGGAAGCACGTCAGACCCCGAACCTATGGACACCACACCACCTTCACACGCTGTCATCTTCCATTCTGCTCCTGTTTTCCCGACCACCCCATTTATGTCCCTGGCGGGCATCGGTGCTTCAGCAGGAAGCCCGTCAGACCCCGAACCTATGGACACCACACCACCTTCACACGCTGTCATCTTCCGTTCTGCTCCTGTTTTCCCGACCACCCCATTTACGGCCCTGGCGGGCATCGGTGCTTCAGCAGGAAGCACGTCAGACCCCGAACCTATGGACACCACACCACCTTCACACGCTGTCATCTTCCATTCTGCTCCTGTTTTTCCCAGCACCCCATTTACGGCCCTGCCGGGCATCGGTGCTTCAGCAGGAAGCCCGTCAGACCCCGAACCTATGGACACCACACCTCCTTCCCACGCTGTCATCTTCCATCCTGCTCCTCTTTACCCCAGCACCCCATTTACGGCTTAGGCCGGCACTGGTGCTTCAGCAGGCAGCACCTCTAACACCAAAGCTATGGACACCACACCTCCTTCCCAGGCTGTCATTTTCCAGTCTGCCCTGTCTCCAATAGAACCACTACCCATTTCACACCGCTGTTCCAAGTTCTGGGAACACACCACCCAGTGATAGCAATGCCTCAGCCCATGCCTCGACTCATTTACCTGCAACGTGAGCCAACAGATAGACCAACACTTCAAAGTTATGACAGAATGTTGAGTAAGTTATACGCTTGGAATTTCATTTATTATTATTAACAAGCACAACTGTAGTGCTTAGACTATAACAAGTACTATTCTAAGGGCTTACCAAATATTAACTCACTTATTCCTCATAATGGCAACCCTAGAGGTAGGGAATATTCATAATGTTCACTCTTCTGGGGGCAACTGAGGCCCAGAGACGTTGAAGAGCTTGCCTAATGCCACACAGTAAGTAGGTGGCAAAACCCGGGATTAAAACCAGACCGTCTAGACTTTCATCACTTTGCTGTGCCACCGTACTATAAGTTGTGGTTAGGGAAGGAACTAAATTGACAAGACTCTGAACTAAAAGGAGAAGGGAGAAATGAGAAAATGAGTGATCCTAGAAACTAGAGTAGAGTTAGGCTCAGCAATTTCTGGTGATGAGACCCGGAAGAACAAGAACTTGGTTGGAATATTAACTTGGGGTAGTATCTGAATCCATGGAGAAATGGTTTTGTTTTCTGTAAAATTTAGAAAGGTCAGTTGGATGAAGATTAATGAAGACAAAAGTAGAAAGGAAAAGAAAAAGGTGCCTTAAGGGAGACATAACCGCTTCCCTCTACGTACCCACAGTTGGGGTCCTGTGGGAAAGGATGGAGCTCTCTCTACCGGGTTGGTCACCAGGCTGAACAAGGAGAAACATGGCAACCATTGTACTGGTTTTGATGATCTCTCAAAACCAAGGCTTCAGTTTCCAAGAACGACCTACGGTAGCATAACTAGTGTGTGTCACACATGCCACTAAGTGTGTTTCCAGTCACACATTTTAATTGGAGAACTACTTCCTATGAGGTAGGCATTAGTTCCCTATGGCTGCTGTAACAAATGACTACAAATGTGCTTGCTTCTAACACAACACACTTATTTTCTTATGGTTCTGCAAGACAGAGGTCCAAAACCAGTTTCCCTGGGCTGAAACCAGAAGTCGACAGGGCCATCCATCCTCCTTCTAGAGGCTCTAAGCGAGAATCTGTTTGTTTCCTCGCCAGCATTCCTTCACTTCTGGCCACATCAATGCAACCCCAACTTCGTCATCACATTCTCTTTGGAGTACAAATTCCCTCTGCCTCTCTCTTACGAGAACACCAGTGGTTATATTTGGGCCCATCCAGGTAGTCCAGGAGAATCTTCCCATCTGAGAACCATTACTTTCATCCCACTGGCAAAGTGCCTTCTGCCATTTAAGGTCACATTCACAGGTTCTGGAGAGTAGAATGTGGACATTTGGGGGCAATGGTATTATTCAGTCTACGACAAGGTAGATACTATTATCTTTCTCAGACGTAGGAAATGACGTTTAGGGAAGTAGTTTGTCTCAGGTCTACAATTTCCAGAGTAGAGACTTAAATTCTGCCACTGACACTTTAGGACACACCCTAAACAACTTGAATCTGTGTCCTTAACTACTGCATAATCCTTGGTTAAGAGTCACACTTAGGTATCAAGACCCAATTGAATGCAACACAAGTACTGTCTCCTCTTTCACTATGTTTGCCTGGTGTACTGATGAATCTTGCCCAGAGCAGAAGAGTTCAGAAAATTGTTATGCAGGTTTACGAAGAGAAAGCATTTACTGTTTGACGTGCCCGGAGTAACGGAAGGCTTTTTCAAATAAAATATGCCACCAAAGAGTCAAGTGTCACAACAGAGGTAACCCCGTGGGAGTCACGAGACTAAAATTATCTCCAATTGTGCAGGAGAGAAAAGTTTCACTGAAGGCAGGTGTAGTTCAGCCAAGCCCTACAGCACAGAAGTAGGAATGTGGGTATGTACGAATGGGAAACAGTTTAATGCAGAATGGATGAGAAATATGAATTCGACCTATTCTAAAACAACTGGCTTATTAACTCAGTAAATCGATTTAGTCAGTCAAACTAGCTTTAGCTGATTACTTATCCAGGGAATAGCTGTTTAGAGTAATTTTTGTCATAGAACAGTCAATAAAATGGTTGAACTATAGCTTTAGGCTTGCTAAGTGAAATAGATTGCTCTAGATGATTTTCAAGTGACTTACTTGGTAGTACTCACGAAATTGGGGGTTAACAATTGCTTAAGAAAACAAAGAGAATTGATTTTAAATAAAGTACTTACTGTGTGAACTATCTGTTCAGTAGCTCATGTTAAACGGATGTTTATAATCCCCACTGGACAACCAACTACTTTTTTGCAAATGGCAATGTGAATTGCTCTCGCATAAACTATAGCAATGACCACCTATCTAATTTGTTGTCCAAACCAGAAATGTTCTAACAATACTGGTGTCCTAATAAAAATAAGCACGAAGGGAACACACACTGGGTGTCTCCCGTGTGCCCGTGCATGCATCTATATCTCACTGAACCCCCATAACAGCCCCCAAGAGAGGGACTCTGAGTGTCCCCATGCTGCTTGTGGAGAAACAGGCACAGGAAGGTTCAATAATCTATCTACCTTATATCACACAGAGGGTGGGAAAGCCCGTTTTTAAACCACCTGCCTCCAATTCCAGGTGCTAGGAGCCAGACTCAGCCTACAGCTCTCTTCTGCTCGCCTGGAGGTGAAACAAGGTGTCATGATTAGTCAAATCCCGGTCTTCACTCATCAAGGTAGCTTGAACACCTGCACGTCCTCCAAGTAGCATGTAGCATAAGCAATAAGATGTTTGCCCCCTGATCGTCCAGGAACTTGGAATCAGCTGTGCCTGGTTAGGCTGAGCTGGTTTAGAGTGGAGAGGACCACCGATCTTCCACCCGAGCAAGTGCCTTTTGACCTCCTGCCATCAGAGGGCCGAAAACTCCAGCCTGAGAATGTGCTGAGGCCTGTAGCCTAGTTAGGCCAGCTCAGAACAATGATGAGCACACGTTTTTCCAATCACCTTTCCTCATGCTCCCCATGCCTCATACTGCCCTGCTTCTTTATTCTTTATCCCACAGATACCCAAAGCCCCTTGCCTTTGGGGAGGCGGATTTGAGACCTATTGTCACGTCACGTCCTCGCTTGGCTGCCCTGTGAATAAACCTCCTCTTTGCTGCAAACCTCAGCATTTCAGTGTTTTGGCTTGCTGCGCCTCAGACGGAATGGTTGGGAGCAGTGGTACAGGACCCTTGCATGTGAGGGAAGCTGGTTCCTAGTAGTCACATTGCGGATGTTTTCTCCTCTCGGGGTGGGGGTGGGGCAGACATCCTGCTCTTCCAGAAAGGGAGAAACACAGGTGCCAAACCCTTGCCCTCAGCGTCACCCTCACCTAGGAGCTTGTTAGAAGCACAGAATCCAGGCCCCACCCAGAACTACTGAATACCAGCCTGCATTTAACAAGATCCCCAAGAGAGGCATACCCATATTAAAGTTGGAGAGGCACCAAGCTGTCATCGTCTTCTCCGCAGCTAATGAAAACGAAGCAAAGATTCATCCCGAGCCGACTCTGCCTCAGTCACCTGGATATCCCATGAGCTCATTTAATCCTCCCCAGAACCTGCAAATGAGACTGAGGGTCAGAGTGGTCTAGCACCCAAGGTTCCATAAAAGAACACGACCAAGGCTCACTGGAGCCCAGACTTCCAAAAAAGAAGGCCCCTGAGCACAGCATGGCACCACCACAGCCCAAACCGTGGGCCTGGAGGGTAGGCCAGGCTCCCCACGCAGAGTTCACACCATTCGACAGATGCCCACAGCAGACCACAAGGCAATAATGAGAAGTAACTTCTGATTGTGGAATCTCTGAATTTTGAGATTTAAAGAAAAAAATCTGTTTTCAGGGGATGGTTAAAACAGTTCTACCAAGGAGTAAAGAGAGGGCATCTCAAGGCTCCTTCTGGACTAAGAATTTAATGCCTACTTATTGAGAAATGCTCCGTGCATTTGCTCAGCCCTACGTCAAGATGAAGTTCTCTGTGCCCTAGAAGCTTAGGTTCTAAAAAGGCCACAGAAATGGGTGAGACCTAAAAAATGCCAGAACAATGCAACGGTCTTAATCAGACTGTCTTTGCTTTGCCTTGCTTACAAGTCACTGACTTTAAACTGAATATGGTGTCATGTCTTTATGTTTCTTGAAGCTTTGTTTTTTCAAAAGATCATATAAAGATTTTCTTCCATGGTAAGACTTTTATATTGTATTTTTCTTAAACTGGACTGTGGTACATTTACCCTCCATCAGATGATTGCTTATAACTCACCTTGCTTTATTAAGAATACCGCTAGAGGCTTCTATGTGCCTACTAAAGAAAATACAATTTCAGGCCCATTGAAACCAATGAAAATCCAAGATTTCAGAGCACAAGATAATGAAAATTCTCTCTATCCGTGTCTCTTACTGCTTTTAATCTGTTAACAGTCCCTAAGTGTGTCAGATGAAAGGTACTGTCGCGGGAATTGACATCATTAACAGCATTCCATACAGGTAAGTCTTGATTGTTCCAATTTCTCAAAAAGTTGGACATATTTACTGCCTCTATGACATCTCTAGGGTGTGTGGAAGAAATAAAAAAGAGGGCTGTACAATGTATTTCTCCAAATATACACACAAATAGTTTGCACATACAAACAGGGAAACCTTATAAATAATGTATGGGGAGCAAAGGATTGTCGGTAACGGAACTACTCATTTCGAAAGACAACACTGTCACCAAGTGTCCCCTCACCAAAACTGACTGGGAATTTTTGGGGGCCACCAAACCAGAGATGGAGATTTTCAGGCACATTCTTGCCAGAAGAGAGAGCCTAGGGCATAAACCACTCAACTTGTTGGCACGAATGCCAGGGCAACCCAAGCAAGGGGATGTACAAGCCTACGTGACGCTTGGAAGTAGGAAGCTTTGGGGGACTACACCTGGGCTGGTACTGGCCTCCCTCCCCAAAGGGACAAGGAGAGCAGAAACCTGGCTGGAGTCAAGACAGAGAACAAAGCAAGGCAAGGCTGGGTATGGAGCAACGTGTGGATCCAGGAGCATGTGTCTCAGAACTGCCGGGGCTCTGCAGACCAGCTGCATCCCCATTCTCCTTGACCCTCATGGGTATAATGAACTCAGGATGGGCAAATCCCGGCTGCCAAGTCACTTCCACCTGTCCATGGAGTTGACAGTTACTTGCTCACAGTGAACCAACCTCCCTGGACCTAACAGCTACCGCAGGAGGCGGTAGTGGAGAACAAGGTGACGACAACGACCAGATGCGAAGGAGCAAGAGACGTTCAGCGGACCGACTGGGTGGACTGATGGTGTGGGGTTAAGTCTGCAGAGCTAAAGGGGCCAGATGTAGAAAAGGGAAGGGGAACCATGAGGATATGGTCAAGCCCCATCGTATGGATATTTCATCCATATGTTGTATGCAAATCCCATTCAATTTGCTCTGAGTGAACAAGAGAGAACTAAATTATCCTTTAAACCATGTCAGTGACTTTATTTACCATCTCATTTGATGAGCTCATAGCCCAGGGGCAGAGGGAAATGGGAGCTGTGAGTCTGCCATCTCTCAGGAAGTCTCAGGCCTCAGAGGCCCCTCAGAGCCAAACTACCTCACCTTTTGCACTTTTCAAGCAACGTTATTCCTAAGTGCGAGTCACCCTCTTCATCAGGTTCTCCAAGAAACAGCAATCTCTCCCAATGAGAGAGGAAATATGGGCTACTTTGGCTTGCTGAGGCACAATATGTAGGTCTCCAAAATGGTACCTGCCTGGGGATTTTTCAAGAAAATTAAGCATCAGTGGTGATTTGTTTGTCTTCACATAACGTATGACCCAGATGTGTTGAGAAATAAGAAAAGGACGAACGAATCAAGGGTGGCTGATCCAAGGAGGCAAGGGGCAACTTCCACAGCCTACGTGGAAAGCTAGAGGGAGGGAACATCCAGCTGGTGGGAGCTGAAGACAGGGGCCAGTCCTCCTTGGGCTCGGGATGCCACCCCCTCTTCCTACATCTTCACGCTCTCCTTCTCTGTTGGCCCCTCCCAGCCATATTAAAGAGCCACAAGGAAATGCTCTCCTCCATTCCATTCTCCTGTCCTCCTATCCACCCCTCCCTTCTTTCCCTTTGCCATCAATTTCTTGACTTGCCCCCCATTTCTCCCCTCCCATCCACACTGCGGTCTGGTTTCTGCCCCACTACTCTCGCGAAACTGATCTCCTTGAAGCCCCCAATGATTTCTCCGTTGACAAGTCCAGGGCACTACTTCTCAATCCTTATCTTTGTGACCGCCAAGCCGAGTCAGATCTTAAACAACGTCTCTGTCTTGAGAATCTCTTCCCTTGGCTTCCGCGCCACCTTTCCTTTTCTTTCCATGAGACCGATCACAACCAGTGCTGCAGATTCCATCGAATTAAGGAATGCTGTTGCCTACATGTGCGAATGAGCTCAAGTGAGTAAAGTACTGAAGTAGAGGACACCTAAAGTGAAACGTCTTCATGAATGTCCACGTGGCTGAGCAGCAAGCTAACCTTTCCTACATGTGCTAAAGAAGAAGAGTTGGGTTTTATTTTATTTACTTTTCCCTGGACTGTGTTGAATGACTATCATCTACAAGTTCAGGCTACTTTTGGCTGAGGATTAATGCACTGGGAGAGCTGAGAGAAAACTGAACAATAGAGCTGTCTTTTTCTTGACCAGTTCACCTTAGTTGCCCAAACTCTAAGTCTTTCCCGAATTCTTTCTCCTTTTTATTGTAGTAAAAGGAACATAACACAAAATCCACCATTTGGATCATTTTACAATTCACCGTACCATTCAGTGGAATTTACTACTGTCACAATGTTGTGCAACTATCACCACTGCCTAGCTGCAAAACATTTTCATCAACCAAGAGGAAACCTACACCCATTTTAAGGAGTCATTCCCCATTTCCCTCTCTTCCAAACCCCTGGCAACCACTAATGTAGAATCTTTTCTGTGTGTATGGATTTGCCACTGCTGGACATTTCATATAAATGGAACCATACAATATGTAGCCTTTCATGCCTGACTCCTTTCAATTAGTTGCATCCATCATGTAGCATGTATCAGAAATCCACTCACTGTTATGGCTGAATCCTTCATACCCTTTGAATACAAAATTAAAACTACGTTGAGAGTGAAGCTCTGTTTTAATGGCACATCTATTAGGCCAATTCATTGAAAGAAGCTGAAGATGGAGATATTGTTGTGAAATGATAATCGTTGAGAAGCCTCAGCCAATTGGATAACGAAAAGTTTGGGAAATGTTGCAAAAAATTATCTGCTTTATGTTAAAAGCCTATTAAACAAGGATGCAGGAGATTGTCTTTTTCTTGCAGGTAACTTAAATGAGGCAGAAAGAAATAACTGCCCTTTAGAACACATTTTGAAAGGATTCCATTTATTCTTAATAGACGAATGGGAGTACAGGAAGTTCACATCCAATATGGACTCCCTGTCCAAACACTGTTTATCGTTCTAGCCACCACTATCGAATTATATTTCTTGAGAGTAAGGCAGCTCAATTCCTGCATATTACTTTCTAAAATTCATCCATCAAATCCATTAATACAGTATAAACAAGAGTTGTTCAAGTTTAAGTGCGCTTCAAATATCAGGTATAAAGAACCCCCAGTAAGAAAAAGAATCCTATATCTCTTGCCAGAATGTGGTCAGCTCTGGGGCGCTCTGCTAGCTGAAAGACACATTCATTATTAAGGGGATAGAGGCTGTTTAAGTGGGATGAGAGCCAAAAAATTTTAACTACATATATGTGTTAAGAACAGTGCTGGGTTATCTCATATTCTATATCAGTCAAGGCTCACCGTTTTACATACGTGAAAAGCAAAGTTAAAAGTGTATTAGTAGGGCTTCCCTGTTGGCGCGGTGGTTAAGGATCCACCTGCCAGTGCACGGGACACACGTTTGAGCCCTGGTCCGGGAAGATCCCACATGCCACGGAGCAACTAAGACCATGTGCCACAACTACTGAGCCTGCGTGCTAGAGCCCGTGAACCACAGCTACTGAAGCCCACGCACCTAGACCCCGTGCTCAGCAACAACGAGAAGCCACCACAATGAGAAGCCCGCGTACTGCAACAAAGAGTAGCCCCCGCTCACCGCAACTAGAGAAAGCCCGCGCACAGCAACGAAGAGCCTAGGCAGCCAAAGATAAATAAATAAATACGTCTATTTTTAAGAAAAGTGTTTTAGTAACTTACTAAAAGGCACGCAACCAGTAAACGTGAGCACACTCAAGTTTAAGCTAATACTTGAGATTAATAAAAACGGCACTAAATTAAAAGTTCAGAGATATTTTTTATTTCATACTTTCACTAATGCTCTTTGGAGATAAATCATGTCATTTATATGGGCCTTAGTTTTCACAACTTTAATAGTTGGAACCTTGACTAGATGATCTGTATGTAGTCTTCCAATTCTAAAATGTTCCACTAATTTGGACTGCTACAATAATTGCCCTTGCAATACATGCATGCTGCCACCAAGTAGCAGTAGAGACTACTAGTTCCTTTTTTACCCCTAGTGGGGGTGCATTTTGACAGCAGACTTATCCGTCAATAGTACAACCTGTTAGTATAACTATAAGATAACAAAATAATCTGGCATTCTTTCCTGTAAAAGAGAAGCTTTACATTGTGTCTGTGAATCATACCAGAATCACCTGCAGGTTTTTAAATATAGAGGAAATCCTGAACCCATTGAATGAGACTCTTCAGAGACAGGACTTGGGCATCTGGAATTTTGGGTTCCCATCATTTGTATATTTTATTTCATTTTATTTTTGCCTATGTACAATATTTGTCACATCCTTTTGAATCTTTAAAACTTTCTTTTTGTTTTAAATTTTAGAATATTCCATAATCTTCACCTACTTTTCATAAGGTGTTATCTGTTATGTTTATTCGATCTTGTGCGTCTCCTGGTTAAGACTTCTTTCTTTCCTTTCTTTGTTTTTTTTGGGGCCCTGCCTCATGTCTTGCAGGATCTTAGTTCCCTGACCTGGGATTGGACCCCAGGGCCCCAGCAGTGAAAGCTTCATGTTCTAAATACTGGACCACCAGGGAAGTCCCAAGATTTCAGTTTTAAATGACTTCTTTCCCCACTCTAATTCATTCCTGGGATCAGTTTCATGTTTGAACATTAAAGCAACCTTGCATTGCCAGAATAAAGCTACTTTGATTCTGATATATGATTGTTTTACATACCATGGATACAGTTTGTGCTTCTCTTTACACATTTTGCATGCATGTTCAAAGGAGAAACTGGCCTGTGATTCTATTCTCGTAATATTCTTTATCGATTTTTTTGTTGCTTTTTTAAGATTCTATACTTTATGTTTTATTTATTTATTTTTGGCTGCATTGGGTCTTCATTGCTGCATGCGAGCTTTCTCTAGTTTCGGCGAGCGGGGGTCTATTCTTTGTTGCGGTGAGTAGGCTTCTCATTGCAGCCTTCTGACCCCATGGGCTTCTGACCCCATTCGTCAGTGCTACTTCAGGTCCTCACCCCTTCCCTTCTGACCCTGGGCGGTGAAATCCTCTTTCTGCGGCTGGCGTGCGGCAGAAAGTCAATGAGGCAAGAGTAGGTTTGGAGTATCCAAGGAGCAGAAAGGATGTCAGCGTGTGGAAAACAGAGCGAGCAAATTGGAGAGGAGAACGAAACAGTCAGAGAGGAAACAGAGGCCCAGATTTCTAGGTCTGTGGAGGCACTCTGAGGACTTTGCATTTTCTGTGAAGAAGCCACTGAAGAAATTTGAGTGACATGATCTGACTTATGTTTTAACAAGATCTCTCTGGATGCCACGCTGATTAGAGACTGTAGGAGAGCAAGGACAAGCCCCAGAAGACCAACAGTTGATTCAAAGAAATGATTACTCAAACATGGTCCCCCTCCTCAGTGAACACGCAGAGCAGCAATTGGCAAATAATGCCCACGAATCAAATCAGGCTCTCAGCCTGGATCTGTGGGACTGTGAGCTAATAATGGTTCTCACGTTTAGAAAGCTTGTTGAAGAGGAAAGAGGAGGAGAAGCTACAGAAACTGTATATGGCCCACAAAGCCTAAGATATTTCAAATCCAGAAAATGCTTTCCAACACCTGACGTAGAGCATGTGGCTGGTAGGAGGTCCTCAACCAAATTTGGAAGAGGAATACATGAGTCAGTTAGTTCCTGAAAACACTGTAAAGTGATAGGTGTCAAGAAACATTTACCCCTTCACCCTTAACCTTCACAAATGATGCCAGTTCCATTGAGCTATTGAAAAATACATTCTGGCTTTCAGAAAAATAACCCAGAGGACATTTTCTCACATACGCAAGGTCATAAACAACTGTCAAGTGAAGTTGAAATAGCAACAAATCAAATAATAACAAAAAACATTTTGACTGATTTTTAAATCTTAGAAAGCATTTTCATGTTCATTATCTAATTTAATCCTCAAATCAACGTCATGAGATAGTTATTATTTCCCCATTAGAAATGACCACATATGAAATCCTTAGTGATTGCTCAACAAAAGCTGAAATCTTGAGTGTTACATCTATTAAGGCCATGGTTGGGTGTTTTCCCATGGGAACATTGGATGCTAAAATCCACAGGGATTTTCAGCTCAAGATGGCAGACTAGGAAATATATTTACTTTCTGTTCCTCCTGAAACCATATCTAAATAAAACTGTAGAAATACCAAAATTAATCAACCAATAAAAGCCAAGATATTCTGGAAGTCGTCAACCACAGAAAGATTTCAACACATGTCGAGAAGGCAAGCAATGAAATGGAGGAGCCATGAATGAAATAATGAAGAAAAAAAGGCTGAACCTAAGTAAGGTCTGCACAAAGTCACTCAGCTTTTGCTGAGCTCTGGTTATAGTAAAGGGCAGAGGAAAGAAGAGGGGCTGAAAACAAGGAGACAAACGTCATTTTAGGAAAAACACTTCATTTAATGAGCTCCAGGGAACACTCAGCCTGCTGCCATACTAACTCATGAATTACAATGGATTGTTGGTAAGCAAGACAAGAAAACAGGGAAGAAACAAAAGAAACAAAAATCAAGACACTGTTTCTAACTGGACTCTTCTCAAATGAGATCGAGGAATTATGGTTCAATGCCACAGCTGTAAATCATTTCTGCTCTTGGAGAGGTTACAAAGGGCTTATAATATTTCCCTTGTTTTCAGACAGAATTTAGGTCTGAGCAAAAGCTTTTGTGTCCTCCAACCCCAAAATTTATTGGGGATGGAAGCCCAGATTTGCTGGGACATACCATAAAAAGAATCTCAAGAGCAGAGGGTCAAACTGATTTTGGAATATATGAATTATGCCCAGTATGAGTTTCAATAGGTTTATATATATATATACATTTTTACTGATCTATATGATTTTGGGTTCTGAAACTTCTACATGTCACATGCGTGATACATAACAGACAATGTCAGCCCCAGGAGGGAGAAAACACTCCAATGAAGCAAGCCAAAGAAACAAGTTTTAAGCAAGGTCAAGTGATGTGTAGACCAGGATTGTTCAATTCCTACCTGTCATGCTGAAGCTTCCAGCTCCTGAATAACAACACATGCTTCCCTTGTCCTAGACAGCCAAGAGTACGTCTCCTCTCTTGGGCATAAGAATCCCTAGAGTTACATATGGGTAGTAAAGAGTGGACCCAGCTGTCATACTCACAATGACCAAATTGTGTTGATCGTACTTTATACCAATACATCGCTCCACGCTGAAGTTGCAATAAATGATATATTTGCTTTCTAGACATGAATGAGACGCCTTACTGGATATACTCCAGGAAGGCCAGAGAAGCTGGCTTCTAATCCATATGGAACAATTCACTGGTGAATTTCTTTCAGGATAGACCATGATTTATCTAGAATATCATCTTTACATATCTGGATCCTTCAAACTAGACAAAGGGAAAATACGGGCTTCAAGCCTCAGTTAGAAATATGGAATGGTGCCATGCTGACAACTGGTGCTCCCTGACCTGTATCTTCTGAGATTAGAACACAGTGTGGTGGATGACCAATTCATGCGTTGAACAAAAGAAGACCTCCTACAGGGCAGTGTAGCTGTTCGTTACAGGTATGGCACTTAGGGCTAAGTACCATAAGGACTACAAGAAAAAAAGAAAAACAAGTAACACATGAAGCATATACGATAAGGAGGCACCACAGTCCAGAGCACAAGCTCTGGAATCACACAGGCTTGGATCGAATCCCGGCTAAGCCACTACCATCTATATACCCTGAAGGACAGGCCAAGGTTTAAATGTTCTTTTACCAAATTTCAAAACAGAAGTGAAGAAAGAACCTATCTGCCAGGAAGGGACATCGTGGGCTGCAGCATCCAGTCGGATCAGGGCTCTGCATCTCCTGCTCAGAAACCTTGGCCACCTGGCTCATGGTGATGCTGGCAGCTGAGCAGCCCTGGAGAAGGCGATCCTGTCTCCAGGTCTCGCAGAGGAGCTGGGGAGGTCTGCGGACGAGGTGGCCCACACCCTGGTAAGCTCTGGCTGCCTCCTGCCCTCAGGTCTGAGCAGGCTCTGGCCTCTGGCCCCGTGGTGGGGAAGGCCTGGCCGATACATACGCAGGGCTGAGGGGCCTGCAGAGCCAGTCGCCAGGCAGGGTGAGCTCTGGAGGAGGCTTCCACAGTCCCCAACAGTCTCCGCATGGTGGCCCATCTGGTGCCAAACACCTGCCACCCACAGCCAGAAGTCCCAGCCACTAGAAAGTCCAGAAGGGGCCCTGCCCTTTGCCTTTGGGCCGGGGTTAAGCCAGCAGCTGGGCTTGCATGTGACCCCTGCATCACCCCCTGCCCCGCCTGCACTTTCTCTGTGACACGTACAATGGATATGTCATAAAGCCAGGCAGAGCCAGTGCTATAAATTCAGACGAGTTAGAATCTAGGAAGAGGCTCTCCCACTTTCACTCTCTGCTCTCAGATAAGGCAGGCAGTACCTCTAATATGGAAGCTATGGACACCACACCTCCTTCACACGCTGTCCTCTCCCATTCTGCTCCTGTTTTCCCCAGCACCCCATTTACGGCCCTGGCGGGCATCGGTGCTTCAGCAGGAAGCACGTCAGACCCCGAACCTATGGACACCACACCACCTTCACACGCTGTCATCTTCCATTCTGCTCCTGTTTTCCCGACCACCCCATTTACGGCCCTGGCGGGCATCGGTGCTTCAGCAGGAAGCACGTCAGACCCCGAACCTATGGACACCACACCACCTTCACACGCTGTCATCTTCCATTCTGCTCCTGTTTTCCCGACCACCCCATTTACGGCCCTGGCGGGCATCGGTGCTTCAGCAGGAAGCACGTCAGACCCCGAACCTATGGACACCACACCACCTTCACACGCTGTCATCTTCCGTTCTGCTCCTGTTTTCCCGACCACCCCATTTACGGCCCTGGCGGGCATCGGTGCTTCAGCAGGAAGCACGTCAGACCCCGAACCTATGGACACCACACCACCTTCACACGCTGTCATCTTCCATTCTGCTCCTGTTTTTCCCAGCACCCCATTTACGGCCCTGCCGGGCATCGGTGCTTCAGCAGGAAGCCCATCAGACCCCGAACCTATGGACACCACACCTCCTTCCCACGCTGTCATCTTCCATCCTGCTCCTCTTTACCCCAGCACCCCATTTACGGCTTAGGCCAGCACTGGTGCTTCAGCAGGCAGCACCTCTAACACCAAAGCTATGGACACCACACCTCCTTCCCAGGCTGTCATTTTCCAGTCTGCCCTGTCTCCAATAGAACCACTACCCATTTCACACCGCTGTTCCAAGTTCTGGGAACACACCACCCAGTGATAGCAATGCCTCAGCCCATGCCTCGACCCATTTACCTGCAACGTGAGCCAACAGATAGACCAACACTTCAAAGTTATGACAGAATGTTGAGTAAGTTATACGCTTGGAATTTCATTTATTATTATTAACAAGCACAACTGTAGTGCTTAGACTATAACAAGTACTATTCTAAGGGCTTACCAAATATTAACTCACTTATTCCTCATAATGGCAACCCTAGAGGTAGGGAATATTCATAATGTTCACTCTTCTGGGGGCAACTGAGGCCCAGAGACGTTGAAGAGCTTGCCTAATGCCACACAGTAAGTAGGTGGCAAAACCCGGGATTAAAACCAGACCGTCTAGACTTTCATCACTTTGCTGTGCCACCGTACTATAAGTTGTGGTTAGGGAAGGAACTAAATTGACAAGACTCTGAACTAAAAGGAGAAGGGAGAAATGAGAAAATGAGTGATCCTAGAAACTAGAGTAGAGTTAGGCTCAGCAATTTCTGGTGATGAGACCCGGAAGAACAAGAACTTGGTTGGAATATTAACTTGGGGTAGTATCTGAATCCATGGAGAAATGGTTTTGTTTTCTGTAAAATTTAGAAAGGTCAGTTGGATGAAGATTAATGAAGACAAAAGTAGAAAGGAAAAGAAAAAGGTGCCTTAAGGGAGACATAACCGCTTCCCTCTACGTACCCACAGTTGGGGTCCTGTGGGAAAGGATGGAGCTCTCTCTACCGGGTTGGTCACCAGGCTGAACAAGGAGAAACATGGCAACCATTGTACTGGTTTTGATGATCTCTCAAAACCAAGGCTTCAGTTTCCAAGAACGACCTACGGTAGCATAACTAGTGTGTGTCACACATGCCACTAAGTGTGTTTCCAGTCACACATTTTAATTGGAGAACTACTTCCTATGAGGTAGGCATTAGTTCCCTATGGCTGCTGTAACAAATGACTACAAATGTGCTTGCTTCTAACACAACACACTTATTTTCTTATGGTTCTGCAAGACAGAGGTCCAAAACCAGTTTCCCTGGGCTGAAACCAGAAGTCGACAGGGCCATCCATCCTCCTTCTAGAGGCTCTAAGCGAGAATCTGTTTGTTTCCTCGCCAGCATTCCTTCACTTCTGGCCACATCAATGCAACCCCAACTTCGTCATCACATTCTCTTTGGAGTACAAATTCCCTCTGCCTCTCTCTTACGAGAACACCAGTGGTTATATTTGGGCCCATCCAGGTAGTCCAGGAGAATCTTCCCATCTGAGAACCATTACTTTCATCCCACTGGCAAAGTGCCTTCTGCCATTTAAGGTCACATTCACAGGTTCTGGAGAGTAGAATGTGGACATTTGGGGGCAATGGTATTATTCAGTCTACGACAAGGTAGATACTATTATCTTTCTCAGACGTAGCAAATGACGTTTAGGGAAGTAGTTTGTCTCAGGTCTACAATTTCCAGAGTAGAGACTTAAATTCTGCCACTGACACTTTAGGACACACCCTAAACAACTTGAATCTGTGTCCTTAACTACTGCATAATCCTTGGTTAAGAGTCACACTTAGGTATCAAGACCCAATTGAATGCAACACAAGTACTGTCTCCTCTTTCACTATGTTTGCCTGGTGTACTGATGAATCTTGCCCAGAGCAGAAGAGTTCAGAAAATTGTTATGCAGGTTTACGAAGAGAAAGCATTTACTGTTTGACGTGCCCGGAGTAACGGAAGGCTTTTTCAAATAAAATATGCCACCAAAGAGTCAAGTGTCACAACAGAGGTAACCCCGTGGGAGTCACGAGACTAAAATTATCTCCAATTGTGCAGGAGAGAAAAGTTTCACTGAAGGCAGGTGTAGTTCAGCCAAGCCCTACAGCACAGAAGTAGGAATGTGGGTATGTACGAATGGGAAACAGTTTAATGCAGAATGGATGAGAAATATGAATTCGTCCTATTCTAAAACAACTGGCTTATTAACTCAGTAAATCGATTTAGTCAGTCAAACTAGCTTTAGCTGATTACTTATCCAGGGAATAGCTGTTTAGAGTAATTTTTGTCATAGAACAGTCAATAAAATGGTTGAACTATAGCTTTAGGCTTGCTAAGTGAAATAGATTGCTCTAGATGATTTTCAAGTGACTTACTTGGTAGTACTCACGAAATTGGGGGTTAACAATTGCTTAAGAAAACAAAGAGAATTGATTTTAAATAAAGTACTTACTGTGTGAACTATCTGTTCAGTAGCTCATGTTAAACGGATGTTTATAATCCCCACTGGACAACCAACTACTTTTTTGCAAATGGCAATGTGAATTGCTCTCGCATAAACTATAGCAATGACCACCTATCTAATTTGTTGTCCAAACCAGAAATGTTCTAACAATACTGGTGTCCTAATAAAAATAAGCACGAAGGGAACACACACTGGGTGTCTCCCGTGTGCCCGTGCATGCATCTATATCTCACTGAACCCCCATAACAGCCCCCAAGAGAGGGACTCTGAGTGTCCCCATGCTGCTTGTGGAGAAACAGGCACAGGAAGGTTCAATAGTCTATCTACCTTATATCACACAGAGGGTGGGAAAGCCCGTTTTTAAACCACCTGCCTCCAATTCCAGGTGCCAGGAGCCAGACTCAGCCTACAGCTCTCTTCTGCTCGCCTGGAGGTGAAACAAGGTGTCATGATTAGTCAAATCCCGGTCTTCACTCATCAAGGTAGCTTGAACACCTGCACGTCCTCCAAGTAGCATGTAGCATAAGCAATAAGATGTTTGCCCCGTGATCCTCCAGGAACTTGGAATCAGCTGTGCCTGGTTAGGCTGAGCTGGTTTAGAGTGGAGAGGACCACCGATCTTCCACCCGGGCAAGTGCCTTTTGACCTCCTGCCATCAGAGGGCCGAAAACTCCAGCCTGAGAATGTGCTGAGGCCTGTAGCCTAGTTAGGCCAGCTCAGAACAATGATGAGCACACGTTTTTCCAATCACCTTTCCTCATGCTCCCCATGCCTCATACTGCCCTGCTTCTTTATTCTTTATCCCACAGATACCCAAAGCCCCTTGCCTTTGGGGAGGCGGATTTGAGACCTATTGTCACGTCACGTCCTCGCTTGGCTGCCCTGTGAATAAACCTCCTCTTTGCTGCAAACCTCAGCATTTCAGTGTTTTGGCTTGCTGCGCCTCAGACGGAATGGTTGGGAGCAGTGGTACAGGACCCTTGCATGTGAGGGAAGCTGGTTCCTAGTAGTCACATTGCGGATGTTTTCTCCTCTCGGGGTGGGGGTGGGGCAGACATCCTGCTCTTCCAGAAAGGGAGAAACACAGGTGCCAAACCCTTGCCCTCAGCGTCACCCTCACCTAGGAGCTTGTTAGAAGCACAGAATCCAGGCCCCACCCAGAACTACTGAATACCAGCCTGCATTTAACAAGATCCCCAAGAGAGGCATACCCATATTAAAGTTGGAGAGGCACCAAGCTGTCATCGTCTTCTCCGCAGCTAATGAAAACGAAGCAAAGATTCATCCCGAGCCGACTCTGCCTCAGTCACCTGGATATCCCATGAGCTCATTTAATCCTCCCCAGAACCTGCAAATGAGACTGAGGGTCAGAGTGGTCTAGCACCCAAGGTTCCATAAAAGAACACGACCAAGGCTCACTGGAGCCCAGACTTCCAAAAAAGAAGGCCCCTGAGCACAGCATGGCACCACCACAGCCCAAACCGTGGGCCTGGAGGGTAGGCCAGGCTCCCCACGCAGAGTTCACACCATTCGACAGATGCCCACAGCAGACCACAAGGCAATAATGAGAAGTAACTTCTGATTGTGGAATCTCTGAATTTTGAGATTTAAAGAAAAAAATCTGTTTTCAGGGGATGGTTAAAACAGTTCTACCAAGGAGTAAAGAGAGGGCATCTCAAGGCTCCTTCTGGACTAAGAATTTAATGCCTACTTATTGAGAAATGCTCCGTGCATTTGCTCAGCCCTACGTCAAGATGAAGTTCTCTGTGCCCTAGAAGCTTAGGTTCTAAAAAGGCCACAGAAATGGGTGAGACCTAAAAAATGCCAGAACAATGCAACGGTCTTAATCAGACTGTCTTTGCTTTGCCTTGCTTACAAGTCACTGACTTTAAACTGAATATGGTGTCATGTCTTTATGTTTCTTGAAGCTTTGTTTTTTCAAAAGATCATATAAAGATTTTCTTCCATGGTAAGACTTTTATATTGTATTTTTCTTAAACTGGACTGTGGTACATTTACCCTCCATCAGATGATTGCTTATAACTCACCTTGCTTTATTAAGAATACCGCTAGAGGCTTCTATGTCCCTACTAAAGAAAATACAATTTCAGGCCCATTGAAACCAATGAAAATCCAAGATTTCAGAGCACAAGATAATGAAAATTCTCTCTATCCGTGTCTCTTACTGCTTTTAATCTGTTTACAGTCCCTAAGTGTGTCAGATGAAAGGTACTGTCGCGGGAATTGACATCATTAACAGCATTCCATACAGGTAAGTCTTGATTGTTCCAATTTCTCAAAAAGTTGGACATATTTACTGCCTCTATGACATCTCTAGGGTGTGTGGAAGAAATAAAAAAGAGGGCTGTACAATGTATTTCTCCAAATATACACACAAATAGTTTGCACATACAAACAGGGAAACCTTATAAATAATGTATGGGGAGCAAAGTATTGTCGGTAACGGAACTACTCATTTCGAAAGACAACACTGTCACCAAGTGTCCCCTCACCAAAACTGACTGGGAATTTTTGGGGGCCACCAAACCAGAGATGGAGATTTTCAGGCACATTCTTGCCAGAAGAGAGAGCCTAGGGCATAAACCACTCAACTTGTTGGCACGAATGCCAGGGCAACCCAAGCAAGGGGATGTACAAGCCTACGTGACGCTTGGAAGTAGGAAGCTTTGGGGGACTACACCTGGGCTGGTACTGGCCTCCCTCCCCAAAGGGACAAGGAGAGCAGAAACCTGGATGGAGTCAAGACAGAGAACAAAGCAAGGCAAGGCTGGGTATGGAGCAACGTGTGGATCCAGGAGCATGTGTCTCAGAACTGCCGGGGCTCTGCAGACCAGCTGCATCCCCATTCTCCTTGACCCTCATGGGTATAATGAACTCAGGATGGGCAAATCCCGGCTGCCAAGTCACTTCCACCTGTCCATGGAGTTGACAGTTACTTGCTCACAGTGAACCAACCTCCCTGGGCCTAACAGCTACCGCAGGAGGCGGTAGTGGAGAACAAGGTGACGACAACGACCAGATGCGAAGGAGCAAGAGACGTTCAGCGGACCGACTGGGTGGACTGATGGTGTGGGGTTAAGTCTGCAGAGCTAAAGGGGCCAGATGTAGAAAAGGGAAGGGGAACCATGAGGATATGGTCAAGCCCCATCGTATGGATATTTCATCCATATGTTGTATGCAAATCCCATTCAATTTGCTCTGAGTGAACAAGAGAGAACTAAATTATCCTTTAAACCATGTCAGTGACTTTATTTACCATCTCATTTGATGAGCTCATAGCCCAGGGGCAGAGGGAAATGGGAGCTGTGAGTCTGCCATCTCTCAGGAAGTCTCAGGCCTCAGAGGCCCCTCAGAGCCAAACTACCTCACCTTTTGCACTTTTCAAGCAACGTTATTCCTAAGTGCGAGTCACCCTCTTCATCAGGTTCTCCAAGAAACAGCAATCTCTCCCAATGAGAGAGGAAATATGGGCTACTTTGGCTTGCTGAGGCACAATATGTAGGTCTCCAAAATGGTACCTGCCTGGGGATTTTTCAAGAAAATTAAGCATCAGTGGTGATTTGTTTGTCTTCACATAACGTATGACCCAGATGTGCTGAGAAATAAGAAAAGGACGAACGAATCAAGGGTGGCTGATCCAAGGAGGCAAGGGGCAACTTCCACAGCCTACGTGGAAAGCTAGAGGGAGGGAACATCCAGCTGGTGGGAGCTGAAGACAGGGGCCAGTCCTCCTTGGGCTCGGGATGCCACCCCCTCTTCCTACATCTTCACGCTCTCCTTCTCTGTTGGCCCCTCCCAGCCATATTAAAGAGCCACAAGGAAATGCTCTCCTCCATTCCATTCTCCTGTCCTCCTATCCACCCCTCCCTTCTTTCCCTTTGCCATCAATTTCTTGACTTGCCCCCCATTTCTCCCCTCCCATCCACACTGCGGTCTGGTTTCTGCCCCACTACTCTCGCGAAACTGATCTCCTTGAAGCCCCCAATTATTTCTCCGTTGACAAGTCCAGGGCACTACTTCTCAATCCTTATCTTTGTGACCGCCAAGCCGAGTCAGATCTTAAACAACGTCTCTGTCTTGAAAATCTCTTCCCTTGGCTTCCGCGCCACCTTTCCTTTTCTTTCCATGAGACCGATCACAACCAGTGCTGCAGATTCCATCGAATTAAGGAATGCTGTTGCCTACATGTGTGAATGAGCTCAAGTGAGTAAAGTACTGAAGTAGAGGACACCTAAAGTGAAACGTCTTCATGAATGTCCACGTGGCTGAGCAGCAAGCTAACCTTTCCTACATGTGCTAAAGAAGAAGAGTTGGGTTTTATTTTATTTACTTTTCCCTGGACTGTGTTGAATGACTATCATCTACAAGTTCAGGCTACTTTTGGCTGAGGATTAATGCACTGGGAGAGCTGAGAGAAAACTGAACAATAGAGCTGTCTTTTTCTTGACCAGTTCACCTTAGTTGCCCAAACTCTAAGTCTTTCCCGAATTCTTTCTCCTTTTTATTGTAGTAAAAGGAACATAACACAAAATCCACCATTTGGATCATTTTACAATTCACCGTACCATTCAGTGGAATTTACTACTGTCACAATGTTGTGCAACTATCACCACTGCCTAGCTGCAAAACATTTTCATCAACCAAGAGGAAACCTACACCCATTTTAAGGAGTCATTCCCTATTTCCCTCTCTTCCAAACCCCTGGCAACCACTAATGTAGAATCTTTTCTGTGTGTATGGATTTGCCACTGCTGGACATTTCATATAAATGGAACCATACAATATGTAGCCTTTCATGCCTGACTCCTTTCAATTAGTTGCATCCATCATGTAGCATGTATCAGAAATCCACTCACTGTTATGGCTGAATCCTTCATACCCTTTGAATACAAAATTAAAACTACGTTGAGAGTGAAGCTCTGTTTTAATGGCACATCTATTAGGCCAATTCATTGAAAGAAGCTGAAGATGGAGATATTGTTGTGAAATGATAATCGTTGAGAAGCCTCAGCCAATTGGATAACGAAAAGTTTGGGAAATGTTGCAAAAAATTATCTGCTTTATGTTAAAAGCCTATTAAACAAGGATGCAGGAGATTGTCTTTTTCTTGCAGGTAACTTAAATGAGGCAGAAAGAAATAACTGCCCTTTAGAACACATTTTGAAAGGATTCCATTTATTCTTAATAGACGAATGGGAGTACAGGAAGTTCACATCCAATATGGACTCCCTGTCCAAACACTGTTTATCGTTCTAGCCACCACTATCGAATTATATTTCTTGAGAGTAAGGCAGCTCAATTCCTGCATATTACTTTCTAAAATTCATCCATCAAATCCATTAATACAGTATAAACAAGAGTTGTTCAAGTTTAAGTGCACTTCAAATATCAGGTATAAAGAACCCCCAGTAAGAAAAAGAATCCTATATCTCTTGCCAGAATGTGGTCAGCTCTGGGGCGCTCTGCTAGCTGAAAGACACATTCATTATTAAGGGGATAGAGGCTGTTTAAGTGGGATGAGAGCCAAAAAATTTTAACTACATATATGTGTTAAGAACAGTGCTGGGTTATCTCATATTCTATATCAGTCAAGGCTCACCGTTTTACATACGTGAAAAGCAAAGTTAAAAGTGTATTAGTAGGGCTTCCCTGTTGGCGCGGTGGTTAAGGATCCACCTGCCAGTGCACGGGACACACGTTTGAGCCCTGGTCCGGGAAGATCCCACATGCCACGGAGCAACTAAGACCATGTGCCACAACTACTGAGCCTGCGTGCTAGAGCCCGTGAACCACAGCTACTGAAGCCCACGCACCTAGACCCCGTGCTCAGCAACAACGAGAAGCCACCACAATGAGAAGCCCGCGTACTGCAACAAAGAGTAGCCCCCGCTCACCGCAACTAGAGAAAGCCCGCGCACAGCAACGAAGAGCCTAGGCAGCCAAAGATAAATAAATGAATACGTCTATTTTTAAGAAAAGTGTTTTAGTAACTTACTAAAAGGCACGCAACCAGGAAACGTGAGCACACTCAAGTTTAAGCTAATACTTGAGATTAATAAAAACGGCACTAAATTAAAAGTTCAGAGATATTTTTTATTTCATACTTTCACTAATGCTCTTTGGAGATAAATCATGTCATTTATATGGGCCTTAGTTTTCACAACTTTAATAGTTGGAACCTTGACTAGATGATCTGTATGTAGTCTTCCAATTCTAAAATGTTCCACTAATTTGGACTGCTACAATAATTGCCCTTGCAATACATGCATGCTGCCACCAAGTAGCAGTAGAGACTACTAGTTCCTTTTTTACCCCTAGTGGGGGTGCATTTTGACAGCAGACTTATCCGTCAATAGTACAACCTGTTAGTATAACTATAAGATAACAAAATAATCTGGCATTCTTTCCTGTAAAAGAGAAGCTTTACATTGTGTCTGTGAATCATACCAGAATCACCTGCAGGTTTTTAAATATAGAGGAAATCCTGAACCCATTGAATGAGACTCTTCAGAGACAGGACTTGGGCATCTGGAATTTTGGGTTCCCATCATTTGTATATTTTATTTCATTTTATTTTTGCCTATGTACAATATTTGTCACATCCTTTTGAATCTTTAAAACTTTCTTTTTGTTTTAAATTTTAGAATATTCCATAATCTTCACCTACTTTTCATAAGGTGTTATCTGTTATGTTTATTCGATCTTGTGCGTCTCCTGGTTAAGACTTCTTTCTTTCCTTTCTTTGTTTTTTTCGGGGCCCTGCCTCATGTCTTGCAGGATCTTAGTTCCCTGACCTGGGATTGGACCCCAGGGCCCCAGCAGTGAAAGCTTCATGTTCTAAATACTGGACCACCAGGGAAGTCCCAAGATTTCAGTTTTAAATGACTTCTTTCCCCACTCTAATTCATTCCTGGGATCAGTTTCATGTTTGGACATTAAAGCAACCTTGCATTGCCAGAATAAAGCTACTTTGATTCTGATATATGATTGTTTTACATACCATGGATACAGTTTGTGCTTCTCTTTACACATTTTGCATGCATGTTCAAAGGAGAAACTGGCCTGTGATTCTATTCTCGTAATATTCTTTATCGATTTTTTTGTTGCTTTTTTAAGATTCTATACTTTATGTTTTATTTATTTATTTTTGGCTGCATTGGGTCTTCATTGCTGCATGCGAGCTTTCTCTAGTTTCGGCGAGCGGGGGTCTATTCTTTGTTGCGGTGAGTAGGCTTCTCATTGCAGCCTTCTGACCCCATGGGCTTCTGACCCCATTCGTCAGTGCTACTTCAGGTCCTCACCCCTTCCCTTCTGACCCTGGGCGGTGAAATCCTCTTTCTGCGGCTGGCGTGCGGCAGAAAGTCAATGAGGCAAGAGTAGGTTTGGAGTATCCAAGGAGCAGAAAGGATGTCAGCGTGTGGAAAACAGAGCGAGCAAATTGGAGAGGAGAACGAAACAGTCAGAGAGGAAACAGAGGCCCAGATTTCTAGGTCTGTGGAGGCACTCTGAGGACTTTGCATTTTCTGTGAAGAAGCCACTGAAGAAATTTGAGTGACATGATCTGACTTATGTTTTAACAAGATCTCTCTGGATGCCACGCTGATTAGAGACTGTAGGAGAGCAAGGACAAGCCCCAGAAGACCAACAGTTGATTCAAAGAAATGATTACTCAAACATGGTCCCCCTCCTCAGTGAACACGCAGAGCAGCAATTGGCAAATAATGCCCACGAATCAAATCAGGCTCTCAGCCTGGATCTGTGGGACTGTGAGCTAATAATGGTTCTCACGTTTAGAAAGCTTGTTGAAGAGGAAAGAGGAGGAGAAGCTACAGAAACTGTATATGGCCCACAAAGCCTAAGATATTTCAAATCCAGAAAATGCTTTCCAACACCTGACGTAGAGCATGTGGCTGGTAGGAGGTCCTCAACCAAATTTGGAAGAGGAATACATGAGTCAGTTAGTTCCTGAAAACACTGTAAAGTGATAGGTGTCAAGAAACATTTACCCCTTCACCCTTAACCTTCACAAATGATGCCAGTTCCATTGAGCTATTGAAAAATACATTCTGGCTTTCAGAAAAATAACCCAGAGGACATTTTCTCACATACGCAAGGTCATAAACAACTGTCAAGTGAAGTTGAAATAGCAACAAATCAAATAATAACAAAAAACATTTTGACTGATTTTTAAATCTTAGAAAGCATTTTCATGTTCATTATCTAATTTAATCCTCAAATCAACGTCATGAGATAGTTATTATTTCCCCATTAGAAATGACCACATATGAAATCCTTAGTGATTGCTCAACAAAAGCTGAAATCTTGAGTGTTACATCTATTAAGGCCATGGTTGGGTGTTTTCCCATGGGAACATTGGATGCTAAAATCCACAGGGATTTTCAGCTCAAGATGGCAGACTAGGAAATATATTTACTTTCTGTTCCTCCTGAAACCATATCTAAATAAAACTGTAGAAATACCAAAATTAATCAACCAATAAAAGCCAAGATATTCTGGAAGTCATCAACCACAGAAAGATTTCAACACATGTCGAGAAGGCAAGCAATGAAATGGAGGAGCCATGAATAAAATAATGAAGAAAAAAAGGCTGAGCCTAAGTAAGGTCTGCACAAAGTCACTCAGCTTTTGCTGAGCTCTGGTTATAGTAAAGGGCAGAGGAAAGAAGAGGGGCTGAAAACAAGGAGACAAACGTCATTTTAGGAAAAACACTTCATTTAATGAGCTCCAGGGAACACTCAGCCTGCTGCCATACTAACTCATGAATTACAATGGATTGTTGGTAAGCAAGACAAGAAAACAGGGAAGAAACAAAAGAAACAAAAATCAAGACACTGTTTCTAACTGGACTCTTCTCAAATGAGATCGAGGAATTATGGTTCAATGCCACAGCTGTAAATCATTTCTGCTCTTGGAGAGGTTACAAAGGGCTTATAATATTTCCCTTGTTTTCAGACAGAATTTAGGTCTGAGCAAAAGCTTTTGTGTCCTCCAACCCCAAAATTTATTGGGGATGGAAGCCCAGATTTGCTGGGACATACCATAAAAAGAATCTCAAGAGCAGAGGGTCAAACTGATTTTGGAATATATGAATTATGCCCAGTGTGAGTTTCAATAGGTTTATATATATATATACATTTTTACTGATCTATATGATTTTGGGTTCTGAAACTTCTACATGTCACATGCGTGATACATAACAGACAATGTCAGCCCCAGGAGGGAGAAAACACTCCAATGAAGCAAGCCAAAGAAACAAGTTTTAAGCAAGGTCAAGTGATGTGTAGACCAGGATTGTTCAATTCCTACCTGTCATGCTGAAGCTTCCAGCTCCTGAATAACAACACATGCTTCCCTTGTCCTAGACAGCCAAGAGTACGTCTCCTCTCTTGGGCATAAGAATCCCTAGAGTTACATATGGGTAGTAAAGAGTGGACCCAGCTGTCATACTCACAATGACCAAATTGTGTTGATCGTACTTTATACCAATACATCGCTCCACGCTGAAGTTGCAATAAATGATATATTTGCTTTCTAGACATGAATGAGACGCCTTACTGGATATACTCCAGGAAGGCCAGAGAAGCTGGCTTCTAATCCATATGGAACAATTCACTGGTGAATTTCTTTCAGGATAGACCATGATTTATCTAGAATATCATCTTTACATATCTGGATCCTTCAAACTAGACAAAGGGAAAATACGGGCTTCAAGCCTCAGTTAGAAATATGGAATGGTGCCATGCTGACAACTGGTGCTCCCTGACCTGTATCTTCTGAGATTAGAACACAGTGTGGTGGATGACCAATTCATGCGTTGAACAAAAGAAGACCTCCTACAGGGCAGTGTAGCTGTTCGTTACAGGTATGGCACTTAGGGCTAAGTACCATAAGGACTACAAGAAAAAAAGAAAAACAAGTAACACATGAAGCATATACGATAAGGAGGCACCACAGTCCAGAGCACAAGCTCTGGAATCACACAGGCTTGGATCGAATCCCGGCTAAGCCACTACCATCTATATACCCTGAAGGACAGGCCAAGGTTTAAATGTTCTTTTACCAAATTTCAAAACAGAAGTGAAGAAAGAACCTATCTGCCAGGAAGGGACATCGTGGGCTGCAGCATCCAGTCGGATCAGGGCTCTGCATCTCCTGCTCAGAAACCTTGGCCACCTGGCTCATGGTGATGCTGGCAGCTGAGCAGCCCTGGAGAAGGCGATCCTGTCTCCAGGTCTCGCAGAGGAGCTGGGGAGGTCTGCGGACGAGGTGGCCCACACCCTGGTAAGCTCTGGCTGCCTCCTGCCCTCAGGTCTGAGCAGGCTCTGGCCTCTGGCCCCGTGGTGGGGAAGGCCTGGCCGATACATACGCAGGGCTGAGGGGCCTGCAGAGCCAGTCGCCAGGCAGGGTGAGCTCTGGAGGAGGCTTCCACAGTCCCCAACAGTCTCCGCATGGTGGCCCATCTGGTGCCAAACACCTGCCACCCACAGCCAGAAGTCCCAGCCACTAGAAAGTCCAGAAGGGGCCCTGCCCTTTGCCTTTGGGCCGGGGTTAAGCCAGCAGCTGGGCTTGCATGTGACCCCTGCATCACCCCCTGCCCCGCCTGCACTTTCTCTGTGACACGTACAATGGATATGTCATAAAGCCAGGCAGAGCCAGTGCTATAAATTCAGACGAGTTAGAATCTAGGAAGAGGCTCTCCCACTTTCACTCTCTGCTCTCAGATAAGGCAGGCAGTACCTCTAATATGGAAGCTATGGACACCACACCTCCTTCACACGCTGTCCTCTCCCATTCTGCTCCTGTTTTCCCCAGCACCCCATTTACGGCCCTGGCGGGCATCGGTGCTTCAGCAGGAAGCACGTCAGACCCCGAACCTATGGACACCACACCACCTTCACACGCTGTCATCTTCCATTCTGCTCCTGTTTTCCCGACCACCCCATTTACGGCCCTGGCGGGCATCGGTGCTTCAGCAGGAAGCACGTCAGACCCCGAACCTATGGACACCACACCACCTTCACACGCTGTCATCTTCCATTCTGCTCCTGTTTTCCCGACCACCCCATTTACGGCCCTGGCGGGCATCGGTGCTTCAGCAGGAAGCACGTCAGACCCCGAACCTATGGACACCACACCACCTTCACACGCTGTCATCTTCCGTTCTGCTCCTGTTTTCCCGACCACCCCATTTACGGCCCTGGCGGGCATCGGTGCTTCAGCAGGAAGCACGTCAGACCCCGAACCTATGGACACCACACCACCTTCACACGCTGTCATCTTCCATTCTGCTCCTGTTTTTCCCAGCACCCCATTTACGGCCCTGCCGGGCATCGGTGCTTCAGCAGGAAGCCCGTCAGACCCCGAACCTATGGACACCACACCTCCTTCCCACGCTGTCATCTTCCATCCTGCTCCTCTTTACCCCAGCACCCCATTTACGGCTTAGGCCGGCACTGGTGCTTCAGCAGGCAGCACCTCTAACACCAAAGCTATGGACACCACACCTCCTTCCCAGGCTGTCATTTTCCAGTCTGCCCTGTCTCCAATAGAACCACTACCCATTTCACACCGCTGTTCCAAGTTCTGGGAACACACCACCCAGTGATAGCAATGCCTCAGCCCATGCCTCGACCCATTTACCTGCAACGTGAGCCAACAGATAGACCAACACTTCAAAGTTATGACAGAATGTTGAGTAAGTTATACGCTTGGAATTTCATTTATTATTATTAACAAGCACAACTGTAGTGCTTAGACTATAACAAGTACTATTCTAAGGGCTTACCAAATATTAACTCACTTATTCCTCATAATGGCAACCCTAGAGGTAGGGAATATTCATAATGTTCACTCTTCTGGGGGCAACTGAGGCCCAGAGACGTTGAAGAGCTTGCCTAATGCCACACAGTAAGTAGGTGGCAAAACCCGGGATTAAAACCAGACCGTCTAGACTTTCATCACTTTGCTGTGCCACCGTACTATAAGTTGTGGTTAGGGAAGGAACTAAATTGACAAGACTCTGAACTAAAAGGAGAAGGGAGAAATGAGAAAATGAGTGATCCTAGAAACTAGAGTAGAGTTAGGCTCAGCAATTTCTGGTGATGAGACCCGGAAGAACAAGAACTTGGTTGGAATATTAACTTGGGGTAGTATCTGAATCCATGGAGAAATGGTTTTGTTTTCTGTAAAATTTAGAAAGGTCAGTTGGATGAAGATTAATGAAGACAAAAGTAGAAAGGAAAAGAAAAAGGTGCCTTAAGGGAGACATAACCGCTTCCCTCTACGTACCCACAGTTGGGGTCCTGTGGGAAAGGATGGAGCTCTCTCTACCGGGTTGGTCACCAGGCTGAACAAGGAGAAACATGGCAACCATTGTACTGGTTTTGATGATCTCTCAAAACCAAGGCTTCAGTTTCCAAGAACGACCTACGGTAGCATAACTAGTGTGTGTCACACATGCCACTAAGTGTGTTTCCAGTCACACATTTTAATTGGAGAACTACTTCCTATGAGGTAGGCATTAGTTCCCTATGGCTGCTGTAACAAATGACTACAAATGTGCTTGCTTCTAACACAACACACTTATTTTCTTATGGTTCTGCAAGACAGAGGTCCAAAACCAGTTTCCCTGGGCTGAAACCAGAAGTCGACAGGGCCATCCATCCTCCTTCTAGAGGCTCTAAGCGAGAATCTGTTTGTTTCCTCGCCAGCATTCCTTCACTTCTGGCCACATCAATGCAACCCCAACTTCGTCATCACATTCTCTTTGGAGTACAAATTCCCTCTGCCTCTCTCTTACGAGAACACCAGTGGTTATATTTGGGCCCATCCAGGTAGTCCAGGAGAATCTTCCCATCTGAGAACCATTACTTTCATCCCACTGGCAAAGTGCCTTCTGCCATTTAAGGTCACATTCACAGGTTCTGGAGAGTAGAATGTGGACATTTGGGGGCAATGGTATTATTCAGTCTACGACAAGGTAGATACTATTATCTTTCTCAGACGTAGCAAATGACGTTTAGGGAAGTAGTTTGTCTCAGGTCTACAATTTCCAGAGTAGAGACTTAAATTCTGCCACTGACACTTTAGGACACACCCTAAACAACTTGAATCTGTGTCCTTAACTACTGCATAATCCTTGGTTAAGAGTCACACTTAGGTATCAAGACCCAATTGAATGCAACACAAGTACTGTCTCCTCTTTCACTATGTTTGCCTGGTGTACTGATGAATCTTGCCCAGAGCAGAAGAGTTCAGAAAATTGTTATGCAGGTTTACGAAGAGAAAGCATTTACTGTTTGACGTGCCCGGAGTAACGGAAGGCTTTTTCAAATAAAATATGCCACCAAAGAGTCAAGTGTCACAACAGAGGTAACCCCGTGGGAGTCACGAGACTAAAATTATCTCCAATTGTGCAGGAGAGAAAAGTTTCACTGAAGGCAGGTGTAGTTCAGCCAAGCCCTACAGCACAGAAGTAGGAATGTGGGTATGTACGAATGGGAAACAGTTTAATGCAGAATGGATGAGAAATATGAATTCGTCCTATTCTAAAACAACTGGCTTATTAACTCAGTAAATCGATTTAGTCAGTCAAACTAGCTTTAGCTGATTACTTATCCAGGGAATAGCTGTTTAGAGTAATTTTTGTCATAGAACAGTCAATAAAATGGTTGAACTATAGCTTTAGGCTTGCTAAGTGAAATAGATTGCTCTAGATGATTTTCAAGTGACTTACTTGGTAGTACTCACGAAATTGGGGGTTAACAATTGCTTAAGAAAACAAAGAGAATTGATTTTAAATAAAGTACTTACTGTGTGAACTATCTGTTCAGTAGCTCATGTTAAACGGATGTTTATAATCCCCACTGGACAACCAACTACTTTTTTGCAAATGGCAATGTGAATTGCTCTCGCATAAACTATAGCAATGACCACCTATCTAATTTGTTGTCCAAACCAGAAATGTTCTAACAATACTGGTGTCCTAATAAAAATAAGCACGAAGGGAACACACACTGGGTGTCTCCCGTGTGCCCGTGCATGCATCTATATCTCACTGAACCCCCATAACAGCCCCCAAGAGAGGGACTCTGAGTGTCCCCATGCTGCTTGTGGAGAAACAGGCACAGGAAGGTTCAATAGTCTATCTACCTTATATCACACAGAGGGTGGGAAAGCCCGTTTTTAAACCACCTGCCTCCAATTCCAGGTGCCAGGAGCCAGACTCAGCCTACAGCTCTCTTCTGCTCGCCTGGAGGTGAAACAAGGTGTCATGATTAGTCAAATCCCGGTCTTCACTCATCAAGGTAGCTTGAACACCTGCACGTCCTCCAAGTAGCATGTAGCATAAGCAATAAGATGTTTGCCCCGTGATCCTCCAGGAACTTGGAATCAGCTGTGCCTGGTTAGGCTGAGCTGGTTTAGAGTGGAGAGGACCACCGATCTTCCACCCGGGCAAGTGCCTTTTGACCTCCTGCCATCAGAGGGCCGAAAACTCCAGCCTGAGAATGTGCTGAGGCCTGTAGCCTAGTTAGGCCAGCTCAGAACAATGATGAGCACACGTTTTTCCAATCACCTTTCCTCATGCTCCCCATGCCTCATACTGCCCTGCTTCTTTATTCTTTATCCCACAGATACCCAAAGCCCCTTGCCTTTGGGGAGGCGGATTTGAGACCTATTGTCACGTCACGTCCTCGCTTGGCTGCCCTGTGAATAAACCTCCTCTTTGCTGCAAACCTCAGCATTTCAGTGTTTTGGCTTGCTGCGCCTCAGACGGAATGGTTGGGAGCAGTGGTACAGGACCCTTGCATGTGAGGGAAGCTGGTTCCTAGTAGTCACATTGCGGATGTTTTCTCCTCTCGGGGTGGGGGTGGGGCAGACATCCTGCTCTTCCAGAAAGGGAGAAACACAGGTGCCAAACCCTTGCCCTCAGCGTCACCCTCACCTAGGAGCTTGTTAGAAGCACAGAATCCAGGCCCCACCCAGAACTACTGAATACCAGCCTGCATTTAACAAGATCCCCAAGAGAGGCATACCCATATTAAAGTTGGAGAGGCACCAAGCTGTCATCGTCTTCTCCGCAGCTAATGAAAACGAAGCAAAGATTCATCCCGAGCCGACTCTGCCTCAGTCACCTGGATATCCCATGAGCTCATTTAATCCTCCCCAGAACCTGCAAATGAGACTGAGGGTCAGAGTGGTCTAGCACCCAAGGTTCCATAAAAGAACACGACCAAGGCTCACTGGAGCCCAGACTTCCAAAAAAGAAGGCCCCTGAGCACAGCATGGCACCACCACAGCCCAAACCGTGGGCCTGGAGGGTAGGCCAGGCTCCCCACGCAGAGTTCACACCATTCGACAGATGCCCACAGCAGACCACAAGGCAATAATGAGAAGTAACTTCTGATTGTGGAATCTCTGAATTTTGAGATTTAAAGAAAAAAATCTGTTTTCAGGGGATGGTTAAAACAGTTCTACCAAGGAGTAAAGAGAGGGCATCTCAAGGCTCCTTCTGGACTAAGAATTTAATGCCTACTTATTGAGAAATGCTCCGTGCATTTGCTCAGCCCTACGTCAAGATGAAGTTCTCTGTGCCCTAGAAGCTTAGGTTCTAAAAAGGCCACAGAAATGGGTGAGACCTAAAAAATGCCAGAACAATGCAACGGTCTTAATCAGACTGTCTTTGCTTTGCCTTGCTTACAAGTCACTGACTTTAAACTGAATATGGTGTCATGTCTTTATGTTTCTTGAAGCTTTGTTTTTTCAAAAGATCATATAAAGATTTTCTTCCATGGTAAGACTTTTATATTGTATTTTTCTTAAACTGGACTGTGGTACATTTACCCTCCATCAGATGATTGCTTATAACTCACCTTGCTTTATTAAGAATACCGCTAGAGGCTTCTATGTGCCTACTAAAGAAAATACAATTTCAGGCCCATTGAAACCAATGAAAATCCAAGATTTCAGAGCACAAGATAATGAAAATTCTCTCTATCCGTGTCTCTTACTGCTTTTAATCTGTTAACAGTCCCTAAGTGTGTCAGATGAAAGGTACTGTCACGGGAATTGACATCATTAACAGCATTCCATACAGGTAAGTCTTGATTGTTCCAATTTCTCAAAAAGTTGGACATATTTACTGCCTCTATGACATCTCTAGGGTGTGTGGAAGAAATAAAAAAGAGGGCTGTACAATGTATTTCTCCAAATATACACACAAATAGTTTGCACATACAAACAGGGAAACCTTATAAATAATGTATGGGGAGCAAAGTATTGTCGGTAACGGAACTACTCATTTCGAAAGACAACACTGTCACCAAGTGTCCCCTCACCAAAACTGACTGGGAATTTTTGGGGGCCACCAAACCAGAGATGGAGATTTTCAGGCACATTCTTGCCAGAAGAGAGAGCCTAGGGCATAAACCACTCAACTTGTTGGCACGAATGCCAGGGCAACCCAAGCAAGGGGATGTACAAGCCTACGTGACGCTTGGAAGTAGGAAGCTTTGGGGGACTACACCTGGGCTGGTACTGGCCTCCCTCCCCAAAGGGACAAGGAGAGCAGAAACCTGGATGGAGTCAAGACAGAGAACAAAGCAAGGCAAGGCTGGGTATGGAGCAACGTGTGGATCCAGGAGCATGTGTCTCAGAACTGCCGGGGCTCTGCAGACCAGCTGCATCCCCATTCTCCTTGACCCTCATGGGTATAATGAACTCAGGATGGGCAAATCCCGGCTGCCAAGTCACTTCCACCTGTCCATGGAGTTGACAGTTACTTGCTCACAGTGAACCAACCTCCCTGGACCTAACAGCTACCGCAGGAGGCGGTAGTGGAGAACAAGGTGACGACAACGACCAGATGCGAAGGAGCAAGAGACGTTCAGCGGACCGACTGGGTGGACTGATGGTGTGGGGTTAAGTCTGCAGAGCTAAAGGGGCCAGATGTAGAAAAGGGAAGGGGAACCATGAGGATATGGTCAAGCCCCATCGTATGGATATTTCATCCATATGTTGTATGCAAATCCCATTCAATTTGCTCTGAGTGAACAAGAGAGAACTAAATTATCCTTTAAACCATGTCAGTGACTTTATTTACCATCTCATTTGATGAGCTCATAGCCCAGGGGCAGAGGGAAATGGGAGCTGTGAGTCTGCCATCTCTCAGGAAGTCTCAGGCCTCAGAGGCCCCTCAGAGCCAAACTACCTCACCTTTTGCACTTTTCAAGCAACGTTATTCCTAAGTGCGAGTCACCCTCTTCATCAGGTTCTCCAAGAAACAGCAATCTCTCCCAATGAGAGAGGAAATATGGGCTACTTTGGCTTGCTGAGGCACAATATGTAGGTCTCCAAAATGGTACCTGCCTGGGGATTTTTCAAGAAAATTAAGCATCAGTGGTGATTTGTTTGTCTTCACATAACGTATGACCCAGATGTGCTGAGAAATAAGAAAAGGACGAACGAATCAAGGGTGGCTGATCCAAGGAGGCAAGGGGCAACTTCCACAGCCTACGTGGAAAGCTAGAGGGAGGGAACATCCAGCTGGTGGGAGCTGAAGACAGGGGCCAGTCCTCCTTGGGCTCGGGATGCCACCCCCTCTTCCTACATCTTCACGCTCTCCTTCTCTGTTGGCCCCTCCCAGCCATATTAAAGAGCCACAAGGAAATGCTCTCCTCCATTCCATTCTCCTGTCCTCCTATCCACCCCTCCCTTCTTTCCCTTTGCCATCAATTTCTTGACTTGCCCCCCATTTCTCCCCTCCCATCCACACTGCGGTCTGGTTTCTGCCCCACTACTCTCGCGAAACTGATCTCCTTGAAGCCCCCAATGATTTCTCCGTTGACAAGTCCAGGGCACTACTTCTCAATCCTTATCTTTGTGACCGCCAAGCCGAGTCAGATCTTAAACAACGTCTCTGTCTTGAAAATCTCTTCCCTTGGCTTCCGCGCCACCTTTCCTTTTCTTTCCATGAGACCGATCACAACCAGTGCTGCAGATTCCATCGAATTAAGGAATGCTGTTGCCTACATGTGTGAATGAGCTCAAGTGAGTAAAGTACTGAAGTAGAGGACACCTAAAGTGAAACGTCTTCATGAATGTCCACGTGGCTGAGCAGCAAGCTAACCTTTCCTACATGTGCTAAAGAAGAAGAGTTGGGTTTTATTTTATTTACTTTTCCCTGGACTGTGTTGAATGACTATCATCTACAAGTTCAGGCTACTTTTGGCTGAGGATTAATGCACTGGGAGAGCTGAGAGAAAACTGAACAATAGAGCTGTCTTTTTCTTGACCAGTTCACCTTAGTTGCCCAAACTCTAAGTCTTTCCCGAATTCTTTCTCCTTTTTATTGTAGTAAAAGGAACATAACACAAAATCCACCATTTGGATCATTTTACAATTCACCGTACCATTCAGTGGAATTTACTACTGTCACAATGTTGTGCAACTATCACCACTGCCTAGCTGCAAAACATTTTCATCAACCAAGAGGAAACCTACACCCATTTTAAGGAGTCATTCCCTATTTCCCTCTCTTCCAAACCCCTGGCAACCACTAATGTAGAATCTTTTCTGTGTGTATGGATTTGCCACTGCTGGACATTTCATATAAATGGAACCATACAATATGTAGCCTTTCATGCCTGACTCCTTTCAATTAGTTGCATCCATCATGTAGCATGTATCAGAAATCCACTCACTGTTATGGCTGAATCCTTCATACCCTTTGAATACAAAATTAAAACTACGTTGAGAGTGAAGCTCTGTTTTAATGGCACATCTATTAGGCCAATTCATTGAAAGAAGCTGAAGATGGAGATATTGTTGTGAAATGATAATCGTTGAGAAGCCTCAGCCAATTGGATAACGAAAAGTTTGGGAAATGTTGCAAAAAATTATCTGCTTTATGTTAAAAGCCTATTAAACAAGGATGCAGGAGATTGTCTTTTTCTTGCAGGTAACTTAAATGAGGCAGAAAGAAATAACTGCCCTTTAGAACACATTTTGAAAGGATTCCATTTATTCTTAATAGACGAATGGGAGTACAGGAAGTTCACATCCAATATGGACTCCCTGTCCAAACACTGTTTATCGTTCTAGCCACCACTATCGAATTATATTTCTTGAGAGTAAGGCAGCTCAATTCCTGCATATTACTTTCTAAAATTCATCCATCAAATCCATTAATACAGTATAAACAAGAGTTGTTCAAGTTTAAGTGCGCTTCAAATATCAGGTATAAAGAACCCCCAGTAAGAAAAAGAATCCTATATCTCTTGCCAGAATGTGGTCAGCTCTGGGGCGCTCTGCTAGCTGAAAGACACATTCATTATTAAGGGGATAGAGGCTGTTTAAGTGGGATGAGAGCCAAAAAATTTTAACTACATATATGTGTTAAGAACAGTGCTGGGTTATCTCATATTCTATATCAGTCAAGGCTCACCGTTTTACATACGTGAAAAGCAAAGTTAAAAGTGTATTAGTAGGGCTTCCCTGTTGGCGCGGTGGTTAAGGATCCACCTGCCAGTGCACGGGACACACGTTTGAGCCCTGGTCCGGGAAGATCCCACATGCCACGGAGCAACTAAGACCATGTGCCACAACTACTGAGCCTGCGTGCTAGAGCCCGTGAACCACAGCTACTGAAGCCCACGCACCTAGACCCCGTGCTCAGCAACAACGAGAAGCCACCACAATGAGAAGCCCGCGTACTGCAACAAAGAGTAGCCCCC
Source organism: Leucopleurus acutus (assembly GCF_964270905.1). NCBI lineage: Eukaryota > Metazoa > Chordata > Mammalia > Artiodactyla > Delphinidae > Leucopleurus > Leucopleurus acutus. The sequence continues at coordinate 25,864 of NW_028138887.1, read as the reverse complement.
GCTCACCGCAACTAGAGAAAGCCCGCGCACAGCAACGAAGAGCCTAGGCAGCCAAAGATAAATAAATGAATACGTCTATTTTTAAGAAAAGTGTTTTAGTAACTTACTAAAAGGCACGCAACCAGGAAACGTGAGCACACTCAAGTTTAAGCTAATACTTGAGATTAATAAAAACGGCACTAAATTAAAAGTTCAGAGATATTTTTTATTTCATACTTTCACTAATGCTCTTTGGAGATAAATCATGTCATTTATATGGGCCTTAGTTTTCACAACTTTAATAGTTGGAACCTTGACTAGATGATCTGTATGTAGTCTTCCAATTCTAAAATGTTCCACTAATTTGGACTGCTACAATAATTGCCCTTGCAATACATGCATGCTGCCACCAAGTAGCAGTAGAGACTACTAGTTCCTTTTTTACCCCTAGTGGGGGTGCATTTTGACAGCAGACTTATCCGTCAATAGTACAACCTGTTAGTATAACTATAAGATAACAAAATAATCTGGCATTCTTTCCTGTAAAAGAGAAGCTTTACATTGTGTCTGTGAATCATACCAGAATCACCTGCAGGTTTTTAAATATAGAGGAAATCCTGAACCCATTGAATGAGACTCTTCAGAGACAGGACTTGGGCATCTGGAATTTTGGGTTCCCATCATTTGTATATTTTATTTCATTTTATTTTTGCCTATGTACAATATTTGTCACATCCTTTTGAATCTTTAAAACTTTCTTTTTGTTTTAAATTTTAGAATATTCCATAATCTTCACCTACTTTTCATAAGGTGTTATCTGTTATGTTTATTCGATCTTGTGCGTCTCCTGGTTAAGACTTCTTTCTTTCCTTTCTTTGTTTTTTTCGGGGCCCTGCCTCATGTCTTGCAGGATCTTAGTTCCCTGACCTGGGATTGGACCCCAGGGCCCCAGCAGTGAAAGCTTCATGTTCTAAATACTGGACCACCAGGGAAGTCCCAAGATTTCAGTTTTAAATGACTTCTTTCCCCACTCTAATTCATTCCTGGGATCAGTTTCATGTTTGGACATTAAAGCAACCTTGCATTGCCAGAATAAAGCTACTTTGATTCTGATATATGATTGTTTTACATACCATGGATACAGTTTGTGCTTCTCTTTACACATTTTGCATGCATGTTCAAAGGAGAAACTGGCCTGTGATTCTATTCTCGTAATATTCTTTATCGATTTTTTTGTTGCTTTTTTAAGATTCTATACTTTATGTTTTATTTATTTATTTTTGGCTGCATTGGGTCTTCATTGCTGCATGCGAGCTTTCTCTAGTTTCGGCGAGCGGGGGTCTATTCTTTGTTGCGGTGAGTAGGCTTCTCATTGCAGCCTTCTGACCCCATGGGCTTCTGACCCCATTCGTCAGTGCTACTTCAGGTCCTCACCCCTTCCCTTCTGACCCTGGGCGGTGAAATCCTCTTTCTGCGGCTGGCGTGCGGCAGAAAGTCAATGAGGCAAGAGTAGGTTTGGAGTATCCAAGGAGCAGAAAGGATGTCAGCGTGTGGAAAACAGAGCGAGCAAATTGGAGAGGAGAACGAAACAGTCAGAGAGGAAACAGAGGCCCAGATTTCTAGGTCTGTGGAGGCACTCTGAGGACTTTGCATTTTCTGTGAAGAAGCCACTGAAGAAATTTGAGTGACATGATCTGACTTATGTTTTAACAAGATCTCTCTGGATGCCACGCTGATTAGAGACTGTAGGAGAGCAAGGACAAGCCCCAGAAGACCAACAGTTGATTCAAAGAAATGATTACTCAAACATGGTCCCCCTCCTCAGTGAACACGCAGAGCAGCAATTGGCAAATAATGCCCACGAATCAAATCAGGCTCTCAGCCTGGATCTGTGGGACTGTGAGCTAATAATGGTTCTCACGTTTAGAAAGCTTGTTGAAGAGGAAAGAGGAGGAGAAGCTACAGAAACTGTATATGGCCCACAAAGCCTAAGATATTTCAAATCCAGAAAATGCTTTCCAACACCTGACGTAGAGCATGTGGCTGGTAGGAGGTCCTCAACCAAATTTGGAAGAGGAATACATGAGTCAGTTAGTTCCTGAAAACACTGTAAAGTGATAGGTGTCAAGAAACATTTACCCCTTCACCCTTAACCTTCACAAATGATGCCAGTTCCATTGAGCTATTGAAAAATACATTCTGGCTTTCAGAAAAATAACCCAGAGGACATTTTCTCACATACGCAAGGTCATAAACAACTGTCAAGTGAAGTTGAAATAGCAACAAATCAAATAATAACAAAAAACATTTTGACTGATTTTTAAATCTTAGAAAGCATTTTCATGTTCATTATCTAATTTAATCCTCAAATCAACGTCATGAGATAGTTATTATTTCCCCATTAGAAATGACCACATATGAAATCCTTAGTGATTGCTCAACAAAAGCTGAAATCTTGAGTGTTACATCTATTAAGGCCATGGTTGGGTGTTTTCCCATGGGAACATTGGATGCTAAAATCCACAGGGATTTTCAGCTCAAGATGGCAGACTAGGAAATATATTTACTTTCTGTTCCTCCTGAAACCATATCTAAATAAAACTGTAGAAATACCAAAATTAATCAACCAATAAAAGCCAAGATATTCTGGAAGTCATCAACCACAGAAAGATTTCAACACATGTCGAGAAGGCAAGCAATGAAATGGAGGAGCCATGAATAAAATAATGAAGAAAAAAAGGCTGAGCCTAAGTAAGGTCTGCACAAAGTCACTCAGCTTTTGCTGAGCTCTGGTTATAGTAAAGGGCAGAGGAAAGAAGAGGGGCTGAAAACAAGGAGACAAACGTCATTTTAGGAAAAACACTTCATTTAATGAGCTCCAGGGAACACTCAGCCTGCTGCCATACTAACTCATGAATTACAATGGATTGTTGGTAAGCAAGACAAGAAAACAGGGAAGAAACAAAAGAAACAAAAATCAAGACACTGTTTCTAACTGGACTCTTCTCAAATGAGATCGAGGAATTATGGTTCAATGCCACAGCTGTAAATCATTTCTGCTCTTGGAGAGGTTACAAAGGGCTTATAATATTTCCCTTGTTTTCAGACAGAATTTAGGTCTGAGCAAAAGCTTTTGTGTCCTCCAACCCCAAAATTTATTGGGGATGGAAGCCCAGATTTGCTGGGACATACCATAAAAAGAATCTCAAGAGCAGAGGGTCAAACTGATTTTGGAATATATGAATTATGCCCAGTATGAGTTTCAATAGGTTTATATATATATATACATTTTTACTGATCTATATGATTTTGGGTTCTGAAACTTCTACATGTCACATGCGTGATACATAACAGACAATGTCAGCCCCAGGAGGGAGAAAACACTCCAATGAAGCAAGCCAAAGAAACAAGTTTTAAGCAAGGTCAAGTGATGTGTAGACCAGGATTGTTCAATTCCTACCTGTCATGCTGAAGCTTCCAGCTCCTGAATAACAACACATGCTTCCCTTGTCCTAGACAGCCAAGAGTACGTCTCCTCTCTTGGGCATAAGAATCCCTAGAGTTACATATGGGTAGTAAAGAGTGGACCCAGCTGTCATACTCACAATGACCAAATTGTGTTGATCGTACTTTATACCAATACATCGCTCCACGCTGAAGTTGCAATAAATGATATATTTGCTTTCTAGACATGAATGAGACGCCTTACTGGATATAATCCAGGAAGGCCAGAGAAGCTGGCTTCTAATCCATATGGAACAATTCACTGGTGAATTTCTTTCAGGATAGACCATGATTTATCTAGAATATCATCTTTACATATCTGGATCCTTCAAACTAGACAAAGGGAAAATACGGGCTTCAAGCCTCAGTTAGAAATATGGAATGGTGCCATGCTGACAACTGGTGCTCCCTGACCTGTATCTTCTGAGATTAGAACACAGTGTGGTGGATGACCAATTCATGCGTTGAACAAAAGAAGACCTCCTACAGGGCAGTGTAGCTGTTCGTTACAGGTATGGCACTTAGGGCTAAGTACCATAAGGACTACAAGAAAAAAAGAAAAACAAGTAACACATGAAGCATATACGATAAGGAGGCACCACAGTCCAGAGCACAAGCTCTGGAATCACACAGGCTTGGATTGAATCCCGGCTAAGCCACTACCATCTATATACCCTGAAGGACAGGCCAAGGTTTAAATGTTCTTTTACCAAATTTCAAAACAGAAGTGAAGAAAGAACCTATCTGCCAGGAAGGGACATCGTGGGCTGCAGCATCCAGTCGGATCAGGGCTCTGCATCTCCTGCTCAGAAACCTTGGCCACCTGGCTCATGGTGATGCTGGCAGCTGAGCAGCCCTGGAGAAGGCGATCCTGTCTCCAGGTCTCGCAGAAGAGCTGGGGAGGTCTGCGGACGAGGTGGCCCACACCCTGGTAAGCTCTGGCTGCCTCCTGCCCTCAGGTCTGAGCAGGCTCTGGCCTCTGGGCCCCGTGGTGGGGAAGGCCTGGCCGATACATACGCAGGGCTGAGGGGCCTGCAGAGCCAGTCGCCAGGCAGGGTGAGCTCTGGAGGAGGCTTCCACAGTCCCCAACAGTCTCCGCATGGTGGCCCATCTGGTGCCAAACACCTGCCACCCACAGCCAGAAGTCCCAGCCACTAGAAAGTCCAGAAGGGGCCCTGCCCTTTGCCTTTGGGCCGGGGTTAAGCCAGCAGCTGGGCTTGCATGTGACCCCTGCATCACCCCCTGCCCCGCCTGCACTTTCTCTGTGACACGTACAATGGATATGTCATAAAGCCAGGCAGAGCCAGTGCTATAAATTCAGACGAGTTAGAATCTAGGAAGAGGCTCTCCCACTTTCATTCTCTGCTCTCAGATCAGGCAGGCAGTACCTCTAATATGGAAGCTATGGACACCACACCTCCTTCACACGCTGTCCTCTCCCATTCTGCTCCTGTTTTCCCCAGCACCCCATTTACGGCCCTGGTGGGCATCGGTGCTTCAGCAGGAAGCACGTCAGACCCCGAACCTATGGACACCACACCACCTTCACACGCTGTCCTCTCCCATTCTGCTCCTGTTTTCCCCAGCACCCCATTTACGGCCCTGGCGGGCATCGGTGCTTCAGCAGGAAGCACGTCAGACCCCGAACCTATGGACACCACACCACCTTCACACGCTGTCATCTTCCATTCTGCTCCTGTTTTCCCGACCACCCCATTTACGGCCCTGGCGGGCATCGGTGCTTCAGCAGGAAGCACGTCAGACCCCGAACCTATGGACACCACACCACCTTCACACGCTGTCATCTTCCGTTCTGCTCCTGTTTTCCCGACCACCCCATTTACGGCCCTGGCGGGCATCGGTGCTTCAGCAGGAAGCACGTCAGACCCCGAACCTATGGACACCACACCACCTTCACACGCTGTCATCTTCCATTCTGCTCCTGTTTTTCCCAGCACCCCATTTACGGCCCTGCCGGGCATCGGTGCTTCAGCAGGAAGCCCGTCAGACCCCGAACCTATGGACACCACACCTCCTTCCCACGCTGTCATCTTCCATCCTGCTCCTCTTTACCCCAGCACCCCATTTACGGCTTAGGCCGGCACTGGTGCTTCAGCAGGCAGCACCTCTAACACCAAAGCTATGGACACCACACCTCCTTCCCAGGCTGTCATTTTCCAGTCTGCCCTGTCTCCAATAGAACCACTACCCATTTCACACCGCTGTTCCAAGTTCTGGGAACACACCACCCAGTGATAGCAATGCCTCAGCCCATGCCTCGACTCATTTACCTGCAACGTGAGCCAACAGATAGACCAACACTTCAAAGTTATGACAGAATGTTGAGTAAGTTATACGCTTGGAATTTCATTTATTATTATTAACAAGCACAACTGTAGTGCTTAGACTATAACAAGTACTATTCTAAGGGCTTACCAAATATTAACTCACTTATTCCTCATAATGGCAACCCTAGAGGTAGGGAATATTCATAATGTTCACTCTTCTGGGGGCAACTGAGGCCCAGAGACGTTGAAGAGCTTGCCTAATGCCACACAGTAAGTAGGTGGCAAAACCCGGGATTAAAACCAGACCGTCTAGACTTTCATCACTTTGCTGTGCCACCGTACTATAAGTTGTGGTTAGGGAAGGAACTAAATTGACAAGACTCTGAACTAAAAGGAGAAGGGAGAAATGAGAAAATGAGTGATCCTAGAAACTAGAGTAGAGTTAGGCTCAGCAATTTCTGGTGATGAGACCCGGAAGAACAAGAACTTGGTTGGAATATTAACTTGGGGTAGTATCTGAATCCATGGAGAAATGGTTTTGTTTTCTGTAAAATTTAGAAAGGTCAGTTGGATGAAGATTAATGAAGACAAAAGTAGAAAGGAAAAGAAAAAGGTGCCTTAAGGGAGACATAACCGCTTCCCTCTACGTACCCACAGTTGGGGTCCTGTGGGAAAGGATGGAGCTCTCTCTACCGGGTTGGTCACCAGGCTGAACAAGGAGAAACATGGCAACCATTGTACTGGTTTTGATGATCTCTCAAAACCAAGGCTTCAGTTTCCAAGAACGACCTACGGTAGCATAACTAGTGTGTGTCACACATGCCACTAAGTGTGTTTCCAGTCACACATTTTAATTGGAGAACTACTTCCTATGAGGTAGGCATTAGTTCCCTATGGCTGCTGTAACAAATGACTACAAATGTGCTTGCTTCTAACACAACACACTTATTTTCTTATGGTTCTGCAAGACAGAGGTCCAAAACCAGTTTCCCTGGGCTGAAACCAGAAGTCGACAGGGCCATCCATCCTCCTTCTAGAGGCTCTAAGCGAGAATCTGTTTGTTTCCTCGCCAGCATTCCTTCACTTCTGGCCACATCAATGCAACCCCAACTTCGTCATCACATTCTCTTTGGAGTACAAATTCCCTCTGCCTCTCTCTTACGAGAACACCAGTGGTTATATTTGGGCCCATCCAGGTAGTCCAGGAGAATCTTCCCATCTGAGAACCATTACTTTCATCCCACTGGCAAAGTGCCTTCTGCCATTTAAGGTCACATTCACAGGTTCTGGAGAGTAGAATGTGGACATTTGGGGGCAATGGTATTATTCAGTCTACGACAAGGTAGATACTATTATCTTTCTCAGACGTAGCAAATGACGTTTAGGGAAGTAGTTTGTCTCAGGTCTACAATTTCCAGAGTAGAGACTTAAATTCTGCCACTGACACTTTAGGACACACCCTAAACAACTTGAATCTGTGTCCTTAACTACTGCATAATCCTTGGTTAAGAGTCACACTTAGGTATCAAGACCCAATTGAATGCAACACAAGTACTGTCTCCTCTTTCACTATGTTTGCCTGGTGTACTGATGAATCTTGCCCAGAGCAGAAGAGTTCAGAAAATTGTTATGCAGGTTTACGAAGAGAAAGCATTTACTGTTTGACGTGCCCGGAGTAACGGAAGGCTTTTTCAAATAAAATATGCCACCAAAGAGTCAAGTGTCACAACAGAGGTAACCCCGTGGGAGTCACGAGACTAAAATTATCTCCAATTGTGCAGGAGAGAAAAGTTTCACTGAAGGCAGGTGTAGTTCAGCCAAGCCCTACAGCACAGAAGTAGGAATGTGGGTATGTACGAATGGGAAACAGTTTAATGCAGAATGGATGAGAAATATGAATTCGTCCTATTCTAAAACAACTGGCTTATTAACTCAGTAAATCGATTTAGTCAGTCAAACTAGCTTTAGCTGATTACTTATCCAGGGAATAGCTGTTTAGAGTAATTTTTGTCATAGAACAGTCAATAAAATGGTTGAACTATAGCTTTAGGCTTGCTAAGTGAAATAGATTGCTCTAGATGATTTTCAAGTGACTTACTTGGTAGTACTCACGAAATTGGGGGTTAACAATTGCTTAAGAAAACAAAGAGAATTGATTTTAAATAAAGTACTTACTGTGTGAACTATCTGTTCAGTAGCTCATGTTAAACGGATGTTTATAATCCCCACTGGACAACCAACTACTTTTTTGCAAATGGCAATGTGAATTGCTCTCGCATAAACTATAGCAATGACCACCTATCTAATTTGTTGTCCAAACCAGAAATGTTCTAACAATACTGGTGTCCTAATAAAAATAAGCACGAAGGGAACACACACTGGGTGTCTCCCGTGTGCCCGTGCATGCATCTATATCTCACTGAACCCCCATAACAGCCCCCAAGAGAGGGACTCTGAGTGTCCCCATGCTGCTTGTGGAGAAACAGGCACAGGAAGGTTCAATAGTCTATCTACCTTATATCACACAGAGGGTGGGAAAGCCCGTTTTTAAACCACCTGCCTCCAATTCCAGGTGCCAGGAGCCAGACTCAGCCTACAGCTCTCTTCTGCTCGCCTGGAGGTGAAACAAGGTGTCATGATTAGTCAAATCCCGGTCTTCACTCATCAAGGTAGCTTGAACACCTGCACGTCCTCCAAGTAGCATGTAGCATAAGCAATAAGATGTTTGCCCCGTGATCCTCCAGGAACTTGGAATCAGCTGTGCCTGGTTAGGCTGAGCTGGTTTAGAGTGGAGAGGACCACCGATCTTCCACCCGGGCAAGTGCCTTTTGACCTCCTGCCATCAGAGGGCCGAAAACTCCAGCCTGAGAATGTGCTGAGGCCTGTAGCCTAGTTAGGCCAGCTCAGAACAATGATGAGCACACGTTTTTCCAATCACCTTTCCTCATGCTCCCCATGCCTCATACTGCCCTGCTTCTTTATTCTTTATCCCACAGATACCCAAAGCCCCTTGCCTTTGGGGAGGCGGATTTGAGACCTATTGTCACGTCACGTCCTCGCTTGGCTGCCCTGTGAATAAACCTCCTCTTTGCTGCAAACCTCAGCATTTCAGTGTTTTGGCTTGCTGCGCCTCAGACGGAATGGTTGGGAGCAGTGGTACAGGACCCTTGCATGTGAGGGAAGCTGGTTCCTAGTAGTCACATTGCGGATGTTTTCTCCTCTCGGGGTGGGGGTGGGGCAGACATCCTGCTCTTCCAGAAAGGGAGAAACACAGGTGCCAAACCCTTGCCCTCAGCGTCACCCTCACCTAGGAGCTTGTTAGAAGCACAGAATCCAGGCCCCACCCAGAACTACTGAATACCAGCCTGCATTTAACAAGATCCCCAAGAGAGGCATACCCATATTAAAGTTGGAGAGGCACCAAGCTGTCATCGTCTTCTCCGCAGCTAATGAAAACGAAGCAAAGATTCATCCCGAGCCGACTCTGCCTCAGTCACCTGGATATCCCATGAGCTCATTTAATCCTCCCCAGAACCTGCAAATGAGACTGAGGGTCAGAGTGGTCTAGCACCCAAGGTTCCATAAAAGAACACGACCAAGGCTCACTGGAGCCCAGACTTCCAAAAAAGAAGGCCCCTGAGCACAGCATGGCACCACCACAGCCCAAACCGTGGGCCTGGAGGGTAGGCCAGGCTCCCCACGCAGAGTTCACACCATTCGACAGATGCCCACAGCAGACCACAAGGCAATAATGAGAAGTAACTTCTGATTGTGGAATCTCTGAATTTTGAGATTTAAAGAAAAAAATCTGTTTTCAGGGGATGGTTAAAACAGTTCTACCAAGGAGTAAAGAGAGGGCATCTCAAGGCTCCTTCTGGACTAAGAATTTAATGCCTACTTATTGAGAAATGCTCCGTGCATTTGCTCAGCCCTACGTCAAGATGAAGTTCTCTGTGCCCTAGAAGCTTAGGTTCTAAAAAGGCCACAGAAATGGGTGAGACCTAAAAAATGCCAGAACAATGCAACGGTCTTAATCAGACTGTCTTTGCTTTGCCTTGCTTACAAGTCACTGACTTTAAACTGAATATGGTGTCATGTCTTTATGTTTCTTGAAGCTTTGTTTTTTCAAAAGATCATATAAAGATTTTCTTCCATGGTAAGACTTTTATATTGTATTTTTCTTAAACTGGACTGTGGTACATTTACCCTCCATCAGATGATTGCTTATAACTCACCTTGCTTTATTAAGAATACCGCTAGAGGCTTCTATGTCCCTACTAAAGAAAATACAATTTCAGGCCCATTGAAACCAATGAAAATCCAAGATTTCAGAGCACAAGATAATGAAAATTCTCTCTATCCGTGTCTCTTACTGCTTTTAATCTGTTTACAGTCCCTAAGTGTGTCAGATGAAAGGTACTGTCGCGGGAATTGACATCATTAACAGCATTCCATACAGGTAAGTCTTGATTGTTCCAATTTCTCAAAAAGTTGGACATATTTACTGCCTCTATGACATCTCTAGGGTGTGTGGAAGAAATAAAAAAGAGGGCTGTACAATGTATTTCTCCAAATATACACACAAATAGTTTGCACATACAAACAGGGAAACCTTATAAATAATGTATGGGGAGCAAAGTATTGTCGGTAACGGAACTACTCATTTCGAAAGACAACACTGTCACCAAGTGTCCCCTCACCAAAACTGACTGGGAATTTTTGGGGGCCACCAAACCAGAGATGGAGATTTTCAGGCACATTCTTGCCAGAAGAGAGAGCCTAGGGCATAAACCACTCAACTTGTTGGCACGAATGCCAGGGCAACCCAAGCAAGGGGATGTACAAGCCTACGTGACGCTTGGAAGTAGGAAGCTTTGGGGGACTACACCTGGGCTGGTACTGGCCTCCCTCCCCAAAGGGACAAGGAGAGCAGAAACCTGGATGGAGTCAAGACAGAGAACAAAGCAAGGCAAGGCTGGGTATGGAGCAACGTGTGGATCCAGGAGCATGTGTCTCAGAACTGCCGGGGCTCTGCAGACCAGCTGCATCCCCATCCTCCTTGACCCTCATGGGTATAATGAACTCAGGATGGGCAAATCCCGGCTGCCAAGTCACTCCCACCTGTCCATGGAGTTGACAGTTACTTGCTCACAGTGAACCAACCTCCCTGGACCTAACAGCTACCGCAGGAGGCGGTAGTGGAGAACAAGGTGACGACAACGACCAGATGCGAAGGAGCAAGAGACGTTCAGCGGACCGACTGGGTGGACTGATGGTGTGGGGTTAAGTCTGCAGAGCTAAAGGGGCCAGATGTAGAAAAGGGAAGGGGAACCATGAGGATATGGTCAAGCCCCATCGTATGGATATTTCATCCATATGTTGTATGCAAATCCCATTCAATTTGCTCTGAGTGAACAAGAGAGAACTAAATTATCCTTTAAACCATGTCAGTGACTTTATTTACCATCTCATTTGATGAGCTCATAGCCCAGGGGCAGAGGGAAATGGGAGCTGTGAGTCTGCCATCTCTCAGGAAGTCTCAGGCCTCAGAGGCCCCTCAGAGCCAAACTACCTCACCTTTTGCACTTTTCAAGCAACGTTATTCCTAAGTGCGAGTCACCCTCTTCATCAGGTTCTCCAAGAAACAGCAATCTCTCCCAATGAGAGAGGAAATATGGGCTACTTTGGCTTGCTGAGGCACAATATGTAGGTCTCCAAAATGGTACCTGCCTGGGGATTTTTCAAGAAAATTAAGCATCAGTGGTGATTTGTTTGTCTTCACATAACGTATGACCCAGATGTGCTGAGAAATAAGAAAAGGACGAACGAATCAAGGGTGGCTGATCCAAGGAGGCAAGGGGCAACTTCCACAGCCTACGTGGAAAGCTAGAGGGAGGGAACATCCAGCTGGTGGGAGCTGAAGACAGGGGCCAGTCCTCCTTGGGCTCGGGATGCCACCCCCTCTTCCTACATCTTCACGCTCTCCTTCTCTGTTGGCCCCTCCCAGCCATATTAAAGAGCCACAAGGAAATGCTCTCCTCCATTCCATTCTCCTGTCCTCCTATCCACCCCTCCCTTCTTTCCCTTTGCCATCAATTTCTTGACTTGCCCCCCATTTCTCCCCTCCCATCCACACTGCGGTCTGGTTTCTGCCCCACTACTCTCGCGAAACTGATCTCCTTGAAGCCCCCAATGATTTCTCCGTTGACAAGTCCAGGGCACTACTTCTCAATCCTTATCTTTGTGACCGCCAAGCCGAGTCAGATCTTAAACAACGTCTCTGTCTTGAAAATCTCTTCCCTTGGCTTCCGCGCCACCTTTCCTTTTCTTTCCATGAGACCGATCACAACCAGTGCTGCAGATTCCATCGAATTAAGGAATGCTGTTGCCTACATGTGTGAATGAGCTCAAGTGAGTAAAGTACTGAAGTAGAGGACACCTAAAGTGAAACGTCTTCATGAATGTCCACGTGGCTGAGCAGCAAGCTAACCTTTCCTACATGTGCTAAAGAAGAAGAGTTGGGTTTTATTTTATTTACTTTTCCCTGGACTGTGTTGAATGACTATCATCTACAAGTTCAGGCTACTTTTGGCTGAGGATTAATGCACTGGGAGAGCTGAGAGAAAACTGAACAATAGAGCTGTCTTTTTCTTGACCAGTTCACCTTAGTTGCCCAAACTCTAAGTCTTTCCCGAATTCTTTCTCCTTTTTATTGTAGTAAAAGGAACATAACACAAAATCCACCATTTGGATCATTTTACAATTCACCGTACCATTCAGTGGAATTTACTACTGTCACAATGTTGTGCAACTATCACCACTGCCTAGCTGCAAAACATTTTCATCAACCAAGAGGAAACCTACACCCATTTTAAGGAGTCATTCCCTATTTCCCTCTCTTCCAAACCCCTGGCAACCACTAATGTAGAATCTTTTCTGTGTGTATGGATTTGCCACTGCTGGACATTTCATATAAATGGAACCATACAATATGTAGCCTTTCATGCCTGACTCCTTTCAATTAGTTGCATCCATCATGTAGCATGTATCAGAAATCCACTCACTGTTATGGCTGAATCCTTCATACCCTTTGAATACAAAATTAAAACTACGTTGAGAGTGAAGCTCTGTTTTAATGGCACATCTATTAGGCCAATTCATTGAAAGAAGCTGAAGATGGAGATATTGTTGTGAAATGATAATCGTTGAGAAGCCTCAGCCAATTGGATAACGAAAAGTTTGGGAAATGTTGCAAAAAATTATCTGCTTTATGTTAAAAGCCTATTAAACAAGGATGCAGGAGATTGTCTTTTTCTTGCAGGTAACTTAAATGAGGCAGAAAGAAATAACTGCCCTTTAGAACACATTTTGAAATGATTCCATTTATTCTTAATAGACGAATGGGAGTACAGGAAGTTCACATCCAATATGGACTCCCTGTCCAAACACTGTTTATCGTTCTAGCCACCACTATCGAATTATATTTCTTGAGAGTAAGGCAGCTCAATTCCTGCATATTACTTTCTAAAATTCATCCATCAAATCCATTAATACAGTATAAACAAGAGTTGTTCAAGTTTAAGTGCGCTTCAAATATCAGGTATAAAGAACCCCCAGTAAGAAAAAGAATCCTATATCTCTTGCCAGAATGTGGTCAGCTCTGGGGCGCTCTGCTAGCTGAAAGACACATTCATTATTAAGGGGATAGAGGCTGTTTAAGTGGGATGAGAGCCAAAAAATTTTAACTACATATATGTGTTAAGAACAGTGCTGGGTTATCTCATATTCTATATCAGTCAAGGCTCACCGTTTTACATACGTGAAAAGCAAAGTTAAAAGTGTATTAGTAGGGCTTCCCTGTTGGCGCGGTGGTTAAGGATCCACCTGCCAGTGCACGGGACACACGTTTGAGCCCTGGTCCGGGAAGATCCCACATGCCACGGAGCAACTAAGACCATGTGCCACAACTACTGAGCCTGCGTGCTAGAGCCCGTGAACCACAGCTACTGAAGCCCACGCACCTAGACCCCGTGCTCAGCAACAACGAGAAGCCACCACAATGAGAAGCCCGCGTACTGCAACAAAGAGTAGCCCCCGCTCACCGCAACTAGAGAAAGCCCGCGCACAGCAACGAAGAGCCTAGGCAGCCAAAGATAAATAAATAAATACGTCTATTTTTAAGAAAAGTGTTTTAGTAACTTACTAAAAGGCACGCAACCAGTAAACGTGAGCAAGAATTCAATCCCAAATCTGTCACACTCAAGTTTAAGCTAATACTTGAGATTAATAAAAACGGCACTAAATTAAAAGTTCAGAGATATTTTTTATTTCATACTTTCACTAATGCTCTTTGGAGATAAATCATGTCATTTATATGGGCCTTAGTTTTCACAACTTTAATAGTTGGAAGCTTGACTAGATGATCTGTATGTAGTCTTCCAATTCTAAAATGTTCCACTAATTTGGACTGTTACAATAATTGCCCTTGCAATACATGCATGTTGCCACCAAGTAGCAGTAGAGACTACTAGTTCCTTTTTTACCCCTAGTGGGGGTGCATTTTGACAGCAGACTTATCCGTCAATAGTACAACCTGTTAGTATAACTATAAGATAACAAAATAATCTGGCATTCTTTCCTGTAAAAGAGAAGCTTTACATTGTGTCTGTGAATCATACCAGAATCACCTGCAGGTTTTTAAATATAGAGGAAATCCTGAACCCATTGAATGAGACTCTTCAGAGACAGGACTTGGGCATCTGGAATTTTGGGTTCCCATCATTTTTATATTTTATTTCATTTCATTTTTGCCGATGTACAATATTTGTCACATCCTTTTGAATCTTTAAAACTTTCTTTTTGTTTTAAATGTTAGAATATTCCATAATCTTCACCTACTTTTCATAAGGTGTTATCTGTTATGTTTATTCGATCTTGTGCGTCTCCTGGTTAAGACTTCTTTCTTTCCTTTTTTTGTTTTTTTCGGGGCCCTGCCTCATGTCTTGCAGGATCTTAGTTCCCTGACCTGGGATTGGACCCCAGGGCCCCAGCAGTGAAAGCGTCATGTTCTAAATACTGGACCACCAGGGAAGTCCCAAGATTTCAGTTTTAAATGACTTCTTTCCCCACTCTAATTCATTCCTGGGATCAGTTTCATGTTTGGACATTAAAGCAACCTTGCATTGCCAGAATAAAGCTACTTTGATTCTGATATATGATTGTTTTACATACCATGGATACAGTTTGTGCTTCTCTTTACACATTTTGCATGCATATTCAAAGGAGAAACTGGCCTGTGATTCTATTCTCGTAATATTCTTTATAGATTTTTTGTTGCTTTTTTAAGATTCTATACTTTATGTTTTATTTATTTATTTTTGGCTGTATTGGGTCTTCATTGCTGCATGCGAGCTTTCTCTAGTTTCGGCGAGCGGGGGTCTATTCTTTGTTGCGGTGAGTAGGCTTCTCATTGCAGCCTTCTGACCCCATGGGCTTCTGACCCCATTCGTCAGTGCTACTTCAGGTCCTCACCCCTTCCCTTCTGACCCTGGGCGGTGAAATCCTCTTTCTTCGGCTGGCGTGCGGCAGAAAGTCAATGAGGCAAGAGTAGGTTTGGAGTATCCAAGGAGCAGAAAGGATGTCAGCATGTGGAAAACAGAGCGAGCAAATTGGAGAGGAGAACGAAACAGTCAGAGAGGAAACAGAGGCCCAGATTTCTAGGTCTGTGGAGGCACTCTGAGGACTTTGCATTTTCTGTGAAGAAGCCACTGAAGAAATTTGAGTGACATGATCTGACTTATGTTTTAACAAGATCTCTCTGGATGCCATGCTGATTAGAGACTGTAGGAGAGCAAGGACAAGCCCCAGAAGACCAACAGTTGATTCAAAGAAATGATTACTCAAACATGGTCCCCCTCCTCAGTGAACACGCAGAGCAGCAATTGGCAAATAATGCCCACGAATCAAATCAGGCTCTCAGCCTGGATCTGTGGGACTGTGAGCTAATAATGGTTCTCACGTTTAGAAAGCTTGTTGAAGAGGAAAGAGGAGGAGAAGCTACAGAAACTGTATATGGCCCACAAAGCCTAAGATATTTCAAATCCAGAAAATGCTTTCCAACACCTGACGTAAAGCATGTGGCTGGTAGGAGGTCCTCAACCAAATTTGGAAGAGGAATACATGAGTCAGTTAGTTCCTGAAAACACTGTAAAGTGATAGGTGTCAAGAAACATTTACCCCTTCACCCTTAACCTTCACAAATGATGCCAGTTCCATTGAGCTATTGAAAAATACATTCTGGCTTTCAGAAAAATAACCCAGAGGACATTTTCTCACATACGCAAGGTCATAAACAACTGTCAAGTGAAGTTGAAATAGCAACAAATCAAATAATAACAAAAAACATTTTGACTGATTTTTAAATCTTAGAAAGCATTTTCATGTTCATTATCTAATTTAATCCTCAAATCAACGTCATGAGATAGTTATTATTTCCCCATTAGAAATGACCACATATGAAATCCTTAGTGATTGCTCAACAAAAGCTGAAATCTTGAGTGTTACATCTATTAAGGCCATGGTTGGGTGTTTTCCCATGGGAACATTGGATGCTAAAATCCACAGGGATTTTCAGCTCAAGATGGCAGACTAGGAAATATATTTACTTTCTGTTCCTCCTGAAACCATATCTAAATAAAACTGTAGAAATACCAAAATTAATCAACCAATAAAAGCCAAGATATTCTGGAAGTCGTCAACCACAGAAAGATTTCAACACATGTCGAGAAGGCAAGCAATGAAATGGAGGAGCCATGAATGAAATAATGAAGAAAAAAAGGCTGAACCTAAGTAAGGTCTGCACAAAGTCACTCAGCTTTTGCTGAGCTCTGGTTATAGTAAAGGGCAGAGGAAAGAAGAGGGGCTGAAAACAAGGAGACAAACGTCATTTTAGGAAAAACACTTCATTTAATGAGCTCCAGGGAACACTCAGCCTGCTGCCATACTAACTCATGAATTACAATGGATTGTTGGTAAGCAAGACAAGAAAACAGGGAAGAAACAAAAGAAACAAAAATCAAGACACTGTTTCTAACTGGACTCTTCTCAAATGAGATCGAGGAATTATGGTTCAATGCCACAGCTGTAAATCATTTCTGCTCTTGGAGAGGTTACAAAGGGCTTATAATATTTCCCTTGTTTTCAGACAGAATTTAGGTCTGAGCAAAAGCTTTTGTGTCCTCCAACCCCAAAATTTATTGGGGATGGAAGCCCAGATTTGCTGGGACATACCATAAAAAGAATCTCAAGAGCAGAGGGTCAAACTGATTTTGGAATATATGAATTATGCCCAGTATGAGTTTCAATAGGTTTATATATATATATACATTTTTACTGATCTATATGATTTTGGGTTCTGAAACTTCTACATGTCACATGCGTGATACATAACAGACAATGTCAGCCCCAGGAGGGAGAAAACACTCCAATGAAGCAAGCCAAAGAAACAAGTTTTAAGCAAGGTCAAGTGATGTGTAGACCAGGATTGTTCAATTCCTACCTGTCATGCTGAAGCTTCCAGCTCCTGAATAACAACACATGCTTCCCTTGTCCTAGACAGCCAAGAGTACGTCTCCTCTCTTGGGCATAAGAATCCCTAGAGTTACATATGGGTAGTAAAGAGTGGACCCAGCTGTCATACTCACAATGACCAAATTGTGTTGATCGTACTTTATACCAATACATCGCTCCACGCTGAAGTTGCAATAAATGATATATTTGCTTTCTAGACATGAATGAGACGCCTTACTGGATATACTCCAGGAAGGCCAGAGAAGCTGGCTTCTAATCCATATGGAACAATTCACTGGTGAATTTCTTTCAGGATAGACCATGATTTATCTAGAATATCATCTTTACATATCTGGATCCTTCAAACTAGACAAAGGGAAAATACGGGCTTCAAGCCTCAGTTAGAAATATGGAATGGTGCCATGCTGACAACTGGTGCTCCCTGACCTGTATCTTCTGAGATTAGAACACAGTGTGGTGGATGACCAATTCATGCGTTGAACAAAAGAAGACCTCCTACAGGGCAGTGTAGCTGTTCGTTACAGGTATGGCACTTAGGGCTAAGTACCATAAGGACTACAAGAAAAAAAGAAAAACAAGTAACACATGAAGCATATACGATAAGGAGGCACCACAGTCCAGAGCACAAGCTCTGGAATCACACAGGCTTGGATCGAATCCCGGCTAAGCCACTACCATCTATATACCCTGAAGGACAGGCCAAGGTTTAAATGTTCTTTTACCAAATTTCAAAACAGAAGTGAAGAAAGAACCTATCTGCCAGGAAGGGACATCGTGGGCTGCAGCATCCAGTCGGATCAGGGCTCTGCATCTCCTGCTCAGAAACCTTGGCCACCTGGCTCATGGTGATGCTGGCAGCTGAGCAGCCCTGGAGAAGGCGATCCTGTCTCCAGGTCTCGCAGAGGAGCTGGGGAGGTCTGCGGACGAGGTGGCCCACACCCTGGTAAGCTCTGGCTGCCTCCTGCCCTCAGGTCTGAGCAGGCTCTGGCCTCTGGCCCCGTGGTGGGGAAGGCCTGGCCGATACATACGCAGGGCTGAGGGGCCTGCAGAGCCAGTCGCCAGGCAGGGTGAGCTCTGGAGGAGGCTTCCACAGTCCCCAACAGTCTCCGCATGGTGGCCCATCTGGTGCCAAACACCTGCCACCCACAGCCAGAAGTCCCAGCCACTAGAAAGTCCAGAAGGGGCCCTGCCCTTTGCCTTTGGGCCGGGGTTAAGCCAGCAGCTGGGCTTGCATGTGACCCCTGCATCACCCCCTGCCCCGCCTGCACTTTCTCTGTGACACGTACAATGGATATGTCATAAAGCCAGGCAGAGCCAGTGCTATAAATTCAGACGAGTTAGAATCTAGGAAGAGGCTCTCCCACTTTCACTCTCTGCTCTCAGATCAGGCAGGCAGTACCTCTAATATGGAAGCTATGGACACCACACCTCCTTCACACGCTGTCCTCTCCCATTCTGCTCCTGTTTTCCCCAGCACCCCATTTACGGCCCTGGCGGGCATCGGTGCTTCAGCAGGAAGCACGTCAGACCCCGAACCTATGGACACCACACCACCTTCACACGCTGTCATCTTCCATTCTGCTCCTGTTTTCCCGACCACCCCATTTACGGCCCTGGCGGGCATCGGTGCTTCAGCAGGAAGCACGTCAGACCCCGAACCTATGGACACCACACCACCTTCACACGCTGTCATCTTCCATTCTGCTCCTGTTTTCCCGACCACCCCATTTACGGCCCTGGCGGGCATCGGTGCTTCAGCAGGAAGCACGTCAGACCCCGAACCTATGGACACCACACCACCTTCACACGCTGTCATCTTCCGTTCTGCTCCTGTTTTCCCGACCACCCCATTTACGGCCCTGGCGGGCATCGGTGCTTCAGCAGGAAGCACGTCAGACCCCGAACCTATGGACACCACACCACCTTCACACGCTGTCATCTTCCATTCTGCTCCTGTTTTTCCCAGCACCCCATTTACGGCCCTGCCGGGCATCGGTGCTTCAGCAGGAAGCCCGTCAGACCCCGAACCTATGGACACCACACCTCCTTCCCACGCTGTCATCTTCCATCCTGCTCCTCTTTACCCCAGCACCCCATTTACGGCTTAGGCCAGCACTGGTGCTTCAGCAGGCAGCACCTCTAACACCAAAGCTATGGACACCACACCTCCTTCCCAGGCTGTCATTTTCCAGTCTGCCCTGTCTCCAATAGAACCACTACCCATTTCACACCGCTGTTCCAAGTTCTGGGAACACACCACCCAGTGATAGCAATGCCTCAGCCCATGCCTCGACCCATTTACCTGCAACGTGAGCCAACAGATAGACCAACACTTCAAAGTTATGACAGAATGTTGAGTAAGTTATACGCTTGGAATTTCATTTATTATTATTAACAAGCACAACTGTAGTGCTTAGACTATAACAAGTACTATTCTAAGGGCTTACCAAATATTAACTCACTTATTCCTCATAATGGCAACCCTAGAGGTAGGGAATATTCATAATGTTCACTCTTCTGGGGGCAACTGAGGCCCAGAGACGTTGAAGAGCTTGCCTAATGCCACACAGTAAGTAGGTGGCAAAACCCGGGATTAAAACCAGACCGTCTAGACTTTCATCACTTTGCTGTGCCACCGTACTATAAGTTGTGGTTAGGGAAGGAACTAAATTGACAAGACTCTGAACTAAAAGGAGAAGGGAGAAATGAGAAAATGAGTGATCCTAGAAACTAGAGTAGAGTTAGGCTCAGCAATTTCTGGTGATGAGACCCGGAAGAACAAGAACTTGGTTGGAATATTAACTTGGGGTAGTATCTGAATCCATGGAGAAATGGTTTTGTTTTCTGTAAAATTTAGAAAGGTCAGTTGGATGAAGATTAATGAAGACAAAAGTAGAAAGGAAAAGAAAAAGGTGCCTTAAGGGAGACATAACCGCTTCCCTCTACGTACCCACAGTTGGGGTCCTGTGGGAAAGGATGGAGCTCTCTCTACCGGGTTGGTCACCAGGCTGAACAAGGAGAAACATGGCAACCATTGTACTGGTTTTGATGATCTCTCAAAACCAAGGCTTCAGTTTCCAAGAACGACCTACGGTAGCATAACTAGTGTGTGTCACACATGCCACTAAGTGTGTTTCCAGTCACACATTTTAATTGGAGAACTACTTCCTATGAGGTAGGCATTAGTTCCCTATGGCTGCTGTAACAAATGACTACAAATGTGCTTGCTTCTAACACAACACACTTATTTTCTTATGGTTCTGCAAGACAGAGGTCCAAAACCAGTTTCCCTGGGCTGAAACCAGAAGTCGACAGGGCCATCCATCCTCCTTCTAGAGGCTCTAAGCGAGAATCTGTTTGTTTCCTCGCCAGCATTCCTTCACTTCTGGCCACATCAATGCAACCCCAACTTCGTCATCACATTCTCTTTGGAGTACAAATTCCCTCTGCCTCTCTCTTACGAGAACACCAGTGGTTATATTTGGGCCCATCCAGGTAGTCCAGGAGAATCTTCCCATCTGAGAACCATTACTTTCATCCCACTGGCAAAGTGCCTTCTGCCATTTAAGGTGACATTCACAGGTTCTGGAGAGTAGAATGTGGACATTTGGGGGCAATGGTATTATTCAGTCTACGACAAGGTAGATACTATTATCTTTCTCAGACGTAGCAAATGACGTTTAGGGAAGTAGTTTGTCTCAGGTCTACAATTTCCAGAGTAGAGACTTAAATTCTGCCACTGACACTTTAGGACACACCCTAAACAACTTGAATCTGTGTCCTTAACTACTGCATAATCCTTGGTTAAGAGTCACACTTAGGTATCAAGACCCAATTGAATGCAACACAAGTACTGTCTCCTCTTTCACTATGTTTGCCTGGTGTACTGATGAATCTTGCCCAGAGCAGAAGAGTTCAGAAAATTGTTATGCAGGTTTACGAAGAGAAAGCATTTACTGTTTGACGTGCCCGGAGTAACGGAAGGCTTTTTCAAATAAAATATGCCACCAAAGAGTCAAGTGTCACAACAGAGGTAACCCCGTGGGAGTCACGAGACTAAAATTATCTCCAATTGTGCAGGAGAGAAAAGTTTCACTGAAGGCAGGTGTAGTTCAGCCAAGCCCTACAGCACAGAAGTAGGAATGTGGGTATGTACGAATGGGAAACAGTTTAATGCAGAATGGATGAGAAATATGAATTCGTCCTATTCTAAAACAACTGGCTTATTAACTCAGTAAATCGATTTAGTCAGTCAAACTAGCTTTAGCTGATTACTTATCCAGGGAATAGCTGTTTAGAGTAATTTTTGTCATAGAACAGTCAATAAAATGGTTGAACTATAGCTTTAGGCTTGCTAAGTGAAATAGATTGCTCTAGATGATTTTCAAGTGACTTACTTGGTAGTACTCACGAAATTGGGGATTAACAATTGCTTAAGAAAACAAAGAGAATTGATTTTAAATAAAGTACTTACTGCGTGAACTATCTGTTCAGTAGCTCATGTTAAACGGATGTTTATAATCCCCACTGGACAACCAACTACTTTTTTGCAAATGGCAATGTGAATTGCTCTCGCATAAACTATAGCAATGACCACCTATCTAATTTGTTGTCCAAACCAGAAATGTTCTAACAATACTGGTGTCCTAATAAAAATAAGCACGAAGGGAACACACACTGGGTGTCTCCCGTGTGCCCGTGCATGCATCTATATCTCACTGAACCCCCATAACAGCCCCCAAGAGAGGGACTCTGAGTGTCCCCATGCTGCTTGTGGAGAAACAGGCACAGGAAGGTTCAATAGTCTATCTACCTTATATCACACAGAGGGTGGGAAAGCCCGTTTTTAAACCACCTGCCTCCAATTCCAGGTGCTAGGAGCCAGACTCAGCCTACAGCTCTCTTCTGCTCGCCTGGAGGTGAAACAAGGTGTCATGATTAGTCAAATCCCGGTCTTCACTCATCAAGGTAGCTTGAACACCTGCACGTCCTCCAAGTAGCATGTAGCATAAGCAATAAGATGTTTGCCCCGTGATCCTCCAGGAACTTGGAATCAGCTGTGCCTGGTTAGGCTGAGCTGGTTTAGAGTGGAGAGGACCACCGATCTTCCACCCGGGCAAGTGCCTTTTGACCTCCTGCCATCAGAGGGCCGAAAACTCCAGCCTGAGAATGTGCTGAGGCCTGTAGCCTAGTTAGGCCAGCTCAGAACAATGATGAGCACACGTTTTTCCAATCACCTTTCCTCATGCTCCCCATGCCTCATACTGCCCTGCTTCTTTATTCTTTACCCCACAGATACCCAAAGCCCCTTGCCTTTGGGGAGGCAGATTTGAGACCTATTGTCACGTCACGTCCTCGCTTGGCTGCCCTGTGAATAAACCTCCTCTTTGCTGCAAACCTCAGCATTTCAGTGTTTTGGCTTGCTGCGCCTCAGACGGAATGGTTGGGAGCAGTGGTACAGGACCCTTGCATGTGAGGGAAGCTGGTTCCTAGTAGTCACATTGCGGATGTTTTCTCCTCTCGGGGTGGGGGTGGGGCAGACATCCTGCTCTTCCAGAAAGGGAGAAACACAGGTGCCAAACCCTTGCCCTCAGCGTCACCCTCACCTAGGAGCTTGTTAGAAGCACAGAATCCAGGCCCCACCCAGAACTACTGAATACCAGCCTGCATTTAACAAGATCCCCAAGAGAGGCATACCCATATTAAAGTTGGAGAGGCACCAAGCTGTCATCGTCTTCTCCGCAGCTAATGAAAACGAAGCAAAGATTCATCCCGAGCCGACTCTGCCTCAGTCACCTGGATATCCCATGAGCTCATTTAATCCTCCCCAGAACCTGCAAATGAGACTGAGGGTCAGAGTGGTCTAGCACCCAAGGTTCCATAAAAGAACACGACCAAGGCTCACTGGAGCCCAGACTTCCAAAAAAGAAGGCCCCTGAGCACAGCATGGCACCACCGCAGCCCAAACCGTGGGCCTGGAGGGTAGGCCAGGCTCCCCACGCAGAGTTCACACCATTCGACAGATGCCCACAGCAGACCACAAGGCAATAATGAGAAGTAACTTCTGATTGTGGAATCTCTGAATTTTGAGATTTAAAGAAAAAAATCTGTTTTCAGGGGATGGTTAAAACAGTTCTACCAAGGAGTAAAGAGAGGGCATCTCAAGGCTCCTTCTGGACTAAGAATTTAATGCCTACTTATTGAGAAATGCTCCGTGCATTTGCTCAGCCCTACGTCAAGATGAAGTTCTCTGTGCCCTAGAAGCTTAGGTTCTAAAAAGGCCACAGAAATGGGTGAGACCTAAAAAATGCCAGAACAATGCAACGGTCTTAATCAGACTGTCTTTGCTTTACCTTGCTTACAAGTCACTGACTTTAAACTGAATATGGTGTCATGTCTTTATGTTTCTTGAAGCTTTGTTTTTTCAAAAGATCATATAAAGATTTTCTTCCATGGTAAGACTTTTATATTGTATTTTTCTTAAACTGGACTGTGGTACATTTACCCTCCATCAGATGATTGCTTATAACTCACCTTGCTTTATTAAGAATACCGCTAGAGGCTTCTATGTGCCTACTAAAGAAAATACAATTTCAGGCCCATTGAAACCAATGAAAATCCAAGATTTCAGAGCACAAGATAATGAAAATTCTCTCTATCCGTGTCTCTTACTGCTTTTAATCTGTTAACAGTCTCTAAGTGTGTCAGATGAAAGGTACTGTCGCGGGAATTGACATCATTAACAGCATTCCATACAGGTAAGTCTTGATTGTTCCAATTTCTCAAAAAGTTGGACATATTTACTGTCTCTATGACATCTCTAGGGTGTGTGGAAGAAATAAAAAAGAGGGCTGTACAATGTATTTCTCCAAATATACACACAAATAGTTTGCACATACAAACAGGGAAACCTTATAAATAATGTATGGGGAGCAAAGTATTGTCGGTAACGGAACTACTCATTTCGAAAGACAACACTGTCACCAAGTGTCCCCTCACCAAAACTGACTGGGAATTTTTGGGGGCCACCAAACCAGAGATGGAGATTTTCAGGCACATTCTTGCCAGAAGAGAGAGCCTAGGGCATAAACCACTCAACTTGTTGGCACGAATGCCAGGGCAACCCAAGCAAGGGGATGTACAAGCCTACGTAACGCTTGGAAGTAGGAAGCTTTGGGGGACTACACCTGGGCTGGTACTGGCCTCCCTCCCCAAAGGGACAAGGAGAGCAGAAACCTGGATGGAGTCAAGACAGAGAACAAAGCAAGGCAAGGCTGGGTATGGAGCAACGTGTGGATCCAGGAGCATGT
The DNA here is from genome assembly GCF_964270905.1 of Leucopleurus acutus. Classification (NCBI taxonomy): domain Eukaryota; kingdom Metazoa; phylum Chordata; class Mammalia; order Artiodactyla; family Delphinidae; genus Leucopleurus; species Leucopleurus acutus. The sequence continues at coordinate 1,194 of NW_028138887.1, read as the reverse complement.
GTCTCAGAACTGCCGGGGCTCTGCAGACCAGCTGCATCCCCATTCTCCTTGACCCTCATGGGTATAATGAACTCAGGATGGGCAAATCCCGGCTGCCAAGTCACTTCCACCTGTCCATGGAGTTGACAGTTACTTGCTCACAGTGAACCAACCTCCCTGGACCTAACAGCTACCGCAGGAGGCGGTAGTGGAGAACAAGGTGACGACAACGACCAGATGCGAAGGAGCAAGAGACGTTCAGCGGACCGACTGGGTGGACTGATGGTGTGGGGTTAAGTCTGCAGAGCTAAAGGGGCCAGATGTAGAAAAGGGAAGGGGAACCATGAGGATATGGTCAAGCCCCATCGTATGGATATTTCATCCATATGTTGTATGCAAATCCCATTCAATTTGCTCTGAGTGAACAAGAGAGAACTAAATTATCCTTTAAACCATGTCAGTGACTTTATTTACCATCTCATTTGATGAGCTCATAGCCCAGGGTCAGAGGGAAATGGGAGCTGTGAGTCTGCCATCTCTCAGGAAGTCTCAGGCCTCAGAGGCCCCTCAGAGCCAAACTACCTCACCTTTTGCACTTTTCAAGCAACGTTATTCCTAAGTGCGAGTCACCCTCTTCATCAGGTTCTCCAAGAAACAGCAATCTCTCCCAATGAGAGAGGAAATATGGGCTACTTTGGCTTGCTGAGGCACAATATGTAGGTCTCCAAAATGGTACCTGCCTGGGGATTTTTCAAGAAAATTAAGCATCCGTGGTGATTTGTTTGTCTTCACATAACGTATGACCCAGATGTGCTGAGAAATAAGAAAAGGACGAACGAATCAAGGGTGGCTGATCCAAGGAGGCAAGGGGCAACTTCCACAGCCTACGTGGAAAGCTAGAGGGAGGGAACATCCAGCTGGTGGGAGCTGAAGACAGGGGCCAGTCCTCCTTGGGCTCGGGATGCCACCCCCTCTTCCTACATCTTCACGCTCTCCTTCTCTGTTGGCCCCTCCCAGCCATATTAAAGAGCCACAAGGAAATGCTCTCCTCCATTCCATTCTCCTGTCCTCCTATCCACCCCTCCCTTCTTTCCCTTTGCCATCAATTTCTTGACTTGCCCCCCATTTCTCCCCTCCCATCCACACTGCGGTCTGGTTTCTGCCCCACTACTCTCGTGAAACTGATCTCCTTGAAGCCCCCAATGATTTCTCCGT